>NC_052159.1:1269542-1332110 GCF_902713615.1 Scyliorhinus canicula
ATGGTGAAGTCAGACACTCTTACTTGCTTCAGGATTGCTGGATCCAGGTCTGGCAAACAGGACAAAATAGGAAATAAAGTTATCAATATTAATTCTACTTCCTGTGAGAGGTTCCTTGGGCAAGTGAGTCAGTAACCAGAGAGCAGGGGTATGAAATTGGCAAAGGAGCTGAATGTGGAGAAATTAGTCTCCCAGAAACCTGCTGAGATCTGGACCGACTGTGGAAGCAGATTCCACAGGAACTTTCAAAAGCAATTGGATCATTTCTTGACAATGATGAATATTCAGCGTAGGGGAGGGGAGATTAAATTGGAAAGCTCCTGCAATGAGAGGAGGATGACTGACTGAGTGTGAGAGAATGAGAGAGAGAGAGAAAAAGAGAAAGTGAGTGAGGTGAAATACTCAGGGAAGAGAGGGAGGTTGTGGAAGAAACTGAGGTGTGTGACTAACTCTGATGGGTCTTCTTCAGTGCTGTAAGAATCTACGTCCCTCACACTTGGAACCATTCTGGTAAATCTCCGCTGCACCCTCCCCAAACCTTTTACATTGTCCACAAGTGTGGTGCCTGGAATTGAACATAATACTGCAGCTATATCAGTCCCGGGGTCTGTCATTGTGTGTGCTCAGATAGCTGATCCTAATTACAGCATGGGGGTTGATGTGTGGATCACTAATCCTGGAGCACAGAAAGACGTGATCATTCACAATTACTGACATTGCTGATCCTGCCCTTGGAAACAGAGTACATGTGGATGTGCACACGTGCAGATCAATTGAAGAGAGGAAACTCAGGAGCTGGGGGAAGGGGAGAGGAATTATTTGCATGAATTAAGGGGCCAAGTTCTCAGTGCCATAGCAAGCAAGATTTCCCGGGAGCTCCTCAGTATTGGCGTGCTCCTAACAGCTGTCCGGCAGCACATCATCATTTGTTTGGGCCTTTGCAAGTTTCCCTCCGAGTTAGTCAACACTTAGAATTATTGTCACCACAGGGAAGCAGAGCTCACTGCCAAACAGGCTACTCTGAGAACAGGCCGCCATTTTGGAAGATGCCCCAATCTCCATGTGAGCTTTAGGGTCCCCCACATCCCCCCACCCATGTGAAATGCCATCCCCTACATGTGGGCATTAACCCCCCCCCCCCCGAGTGAGGAAATCCCACCAGGGCGTCACTGTAAATCCCACTTTTTAGGCCACTCCACACCCCCTCTCGCTCTCCTCCGCCATTTCTGGGACCGCACCCTCCACCCCCCAGGAGGCTCTTCAACTTCCACCTTCCATACGCCTGCTCACCCTCCTTTCATGGGCATCACTCCACTGAGGCCCTGACCTGTGGCACTGCCACCCTGGCAATGCACCAGGCTTTCAGTGCCCAGGGAGATCCACAGTGCCACCCTGCCCTGACCCTGACCACCCGTGAGGCATTAGGCACTGGAAGGATCGTCTTGTTAAACCTTGTTTCCCTCAGGTACTCCTTTATTCTCTGACATTTAGTGCCGTTATAACCTTAGTGCTGGACAGTTGGCAGGATTTATGCCTTTCAGATAAACAGCAGCTTTAAGCGGGACACCCCTGGCATATGTTGGTCTGACCTCAGGGGGATGGGAACCGATGCAGGAAGTTGGAAGGTAGTAAAACAGGGACAGAAGCAAAATGAAGTAAGGGGGAAAGTGCAAGGCAGAGAAGCCATAGTCAAAAATCAAAAAGGGCGACAGTACAAGGTAGAGTGACTGAGGGGAGCTCAGTGAATAGGCCCAGTAATACTAAAAGGAATAAAACTGGAGATGTTAAGATTCAAAACAGAGGTAAAAAAAAACAACATAAGTGTTGAATGCTCGTAGTATTCAGAATAAGGTAAATGAGTTGATGGCACAAATCATCGTGAATGACTATGATTTAGTGGCCATTACGGAAACATGGTTAAAGGATGGTCACGACTGGGAGTTAAATATCCGAGGGTATCAAACTATTCGGAAGGACAGAGTAGATGGTAAGGGAGGTGGTGTTGCTCTGTTATTTAAGGATGACATCCGGGCAATAGTAAGGGGTGACATCGGTGCTATGGAGGATAAGGTTGAATCCATTTGGGTGGAAATCAGGAATAGTAAGGCGAAAAAGTCACTGATAGGAGTAGTCTATAGGCCACCAAATAGTAACGTTATGGTGGGGCAGGCAATAAACAAAGAAATAACTGATGCATGTAGAAATGGTACAGCAGTTATCATGGGGGATTTTAATCTACATGTCGATTGGTTTAACCAGGTCGTTCAAGGCAGCCTTGAGGAGGGGTTTATAGAATGTATCCGCGATAGTTTCCTAGAACAGTATGTAATGGAACCTACGAGGGAACAAGCGGTCCTAGATCTTGTCCTGTGTAATGAGACAGGATTGATTCACGATCTCATAGTTAGGGATCCTCTCGGAAGGAGCGATCACAATAATGTGGAATTTAAAATGCAGATGGAGGGTGAGAAGGTAAAATCAAATACTAGTGTTTTGTGCTTAAACAAAGGAGATTACAATGGGATGAGAGAAGAACGAGCTAAGGTAGACTGGGAGCAAAGACTTTATGGTGGAACAGTTGAGGAACAGTGGAGAACCTTCCAAGTGATTTTTCACAGTGCTCAACAAAGGTTTATACCAACAAAAAGGAAGGACGGTAGAAAGAGGGAAAATCGACCGTGTATATCTAAAGAAATAAGGGAGAGTATCAAATTGAAGGAAAAAGCATATAAAGTGGCAAAGATTGCTGGGAGATTAGAGGACTGGGAAATCTTTAGGGGGCAACAGAAAGCTACTAAAAAGCTATAAAGAAGAGTAAAATAGATTATGAGAGTAAACTTGCTCAGAATTTAAAAATAGACAGTAAAAGTTTCTACAAATATATAAAACAAAAAAGAGTGGCTAAGGTAAATATTGGTCCTTTAGGGGATGAGAAGGGAGTTTTAATAATGGGAGATGAGGAAATGGCTGACAATGGAAGACACAAATAACATGCCAGCGACTGATAGAAATGAGGCTATGACAGGTGAGGACCTTGAGAGGATTGTTAGGCAGGTCATGCCTAACGAATTTAGTGGAATTTTTTGAGGACATTACCAGTGCAGTAGATAACGGGGAGCCGATGGATGTGGTATATCTGGATTTCCAGAAAGCCTTTGACAAGGTGCCACACAAAAGGTTGCTGCATAAGATAAAGATGCATGGCATTAAGGGTAAAGTAGTAGCATGGATAGAGGATTGGTTAATTAATAGAAAGCAAAGAGTTGGGATAAATGGGTGTTTCTCTGGTTGGCAATCAGTAGCTAGTGGTGTCCCTCAGGGATCCGTGTTGGGCCCACAATTGTTCACAATTTACATAGATGATTTGGAGTTGGGGACCAAGGGCAATGTGTCCAAGTTTGCAGATGACACTAAGATAAGTGGTAAAGCGAAAAGTGCAGAGGATACTGGAAGTCTGCAGAGGGATTTGGATAGGTTAAGTGAATGGGCTAGCGTCTGGCAGATAGAATACAATGTTGACAAATGTGAGGTTATCCATTTTGGTAGGAATAACAGCAAACGGGATTATTATTTAAATGATAAAATATTAAAGCATGCTGCTGTTCAGAGAGACCTAGGTGTGCTAGTTCATGAGTCACAGAAAGTTGTTTTACAGGTGCAACAGGTGATTAAGGCAAATGGAATTTTGTCCTTCATTGCTGGAGGAATGGAATTTAAGACTAGGGAGGTTATGCTGCAATTGTATAAGGTGTTAGTGAGGTCACACCTGGAGTATTGTGTTCAGTTTTGATCTCCTTACTTGAGAAAGGACATACTGGCGCTGGAGGGTGTGCAGAGGAGATTCACTAGGTTAATCCCAGAGCTGAAGGGGTTGGATTATGAGGAGAGGTTGAGTAGATTGGGACTGTACTCGTTGGAATTTAGAAGGATGAGGGGGGATCTTATACAAACATATAAAATTATGAAGGGAATAGATGGGATAGATGCGGGCAGGTTGTTTCCACTGGCGGGTGACAGCAGAACTAGGGGGCATAGCCTCAAAATAAGGGGAAGTAGATTTAGGACTGAGTTTAGGAGGAACTTCTTCACCCAAAGGGTTGTGAATCTATGGAATTCCTTGCCCAGTGAAGCAGTTGAGGCTCCTTCATTAAATGTTTTTAAGGTAAAGATAGATAGTTTTTTGAAGAATAAAGGGATTAAGGGTTATGGTGTTCGGGCCGGAAAGTGGAGCTGAGTCCACAAAAGATCAGCCATGATCTAATTGAATGGCGGAGCAGGCTCGAGGGGCCAGGTGGCCTACTCCTGCTCCTAATTCTTATGTTCGTATGTACACCGCACCCCCCCCCCCCCCCTCCCCGGTGAGTTATGCTGCTTGGTTTGGTCGAGCGAAGATATGTTTTGATGGACTTGGCTGGTAACCAATCAGCTACTTTAAATTCCCAGGACTTGACTAACTCTCAATGCTGACTGGTGCGGTCTGTTGCAAAATGCTCTGCAAGCACAGACTTGTTCTCAAGGTTAGTTTCGCTTTGGATCAAGGGAATGGGAGCCACAGGTTGGTCTCTCTCTTTCATCTGATGGCCTGTGATGAAAGATACTTCTCTTTCCTCAGAGCCTGTGAGATAGTTGGCAGGGAAGTCCAGTCCAGCATCAGCTGAAGCAGACAAGTGGTTTAAAGGATCCTTTAAAAAATCTCATGGGTGGAACTTTGCTTTAATCATGGAAAGGCTATTAGACAATCTGGGGAAGCTGGCAACACACAGGCCTGGAGCTGTTTTTTGATTGAAGGCTTAGGTTAGTAAAAGTGAAAGTGCCTCCCCAGAGGAGGTGTTGTAGCCTGAGAGTTCTGATTGAAGGCACATACCAGAAGATCCAAATCAACTAGTGGTTTCAACACTCTGTGATCTGGGAAGATTGCCGGCTACAACAATCTGAATATCAGCAACAAGGACATTTAACTCTCTTCCATTCTAATCCCTATAATTTTGCCGCTTTCCCCTTCTCTTGTGTGTGTGTCTGGCTTGTGTGTGTCTGGCTTGTAGAGGGTGGGACAATAAAGGGGGGGGGGGAGAGCAATTAATTTGTTGGCTGATATTCTGTGATAATCATCGCATGTATTATCTCTATTGATGTGACAAATGTTTGTTTCACTTACAAATCTGTGCCTGTAAGTCACTGGGGAAGTCAAGGGTCAAAGATCTCAGATACTATACATGAATGATTTGTTAATTCACTTACGTAGGGACTGTGGGGCCTGTGGGGCTAGAATTGACCGCGCACTCACCCAGGTTGTCCTAATACAACATTGGACTGGAATTTACCTATTCCGATTCTCCGAATGGGGAGGGTGATGCTCAGGTACAGGCGGAAGGTTGGCTTCACCTCAATCTGCTGCTTTCCGAAGGTTAGGTTCCAGGGACCCTGGTCACTCCACCATTCCTGAACTCTCAGTAGCTTCTTTAGAAGTGGGGTGAGAGGTCTTTGCTCAATATTAGTCACCAAGACTACAATTCCTGAAAGATATTTAAAAACTCAATCACCTAGAATTTTTACCTTGTTTACACAAACTGCTGAAGGCACGATCCAACGGTCATGTTGCCCTGAAAAGCAGCTCGCTGCGGCACAACATGGGCGCTGCACAACATGGCCGCGGCACAACATGGCCTCGGCACAACATGGCCTCGGCACAACATGGGCGCTGCACAACATGGCCGCGGCACAACATGGGCGCTGCACAACATGGCCTCGGCACAACATGGCCGCGGCACAACATGGGCGCTGCACAACATGGCCTCGGCACAACATGGGCGCTGCACAACATGGCCTCGGCACAACATGGCCTCGGCACAACATGGCCGCGGCACAACATGGCCTCGGCACAACATGGCCTCGGCACAACATGGCCTCGGCACAACATGGCCTCGGCACAAGGTGGCCGGTGATAGCCAGGAGACCACGCTCCCTGGATCTACCTAGTTCGCCACATGCACCATCCCAGCCAACAAGGTGGCACTGGTTATAGAATCATAAAATCTACAGTGCAGAAGGAGGCCATTCGGACCATCGAGTCTGCACCAGCCCATGGAAAGAGCACCCTATCTTCGTAACCCAATAACCCCACCTCACCTTTTTGGACACTAAAGACAATTTAGCATGGCCAATTCACCTAACCTGCATGTCTTTGGACTGTGGGAGGAAACCGGAGCACCCGGAGGAAACCCACACAGACACGGGGAGAACGTGCAGACTCCGCACAGACAGCGACCCAGAGCCGGGAACCGAACCTGGGACCCTGGAGCTGTGAAGCAACAGTGCTAACCACTGTGCTACCGTGCCACTGGAGTGGGTTGTGCTGGAGCACGCCCACACAGCTGATGGGTCGACTGGGGCCAGAGAGCACCCAGGGGTGGCCTGGGGGGGGGACCTATACGACCCGTGGCACTAGGTTCACAGAGGGCTGTCAGCAGTGTGCGTAGCTGCATGGCTGTCTTTCCGGCTGCGGCAACTGTGTTCCGTACCCTTCCTCCCCGGCCACATGGCCCACCTCTTGGCCACCCCCCGCTACTCCCCCTGGCCCTGGCAGAAGCCCCCCGGCCAGCGGCACAACTGTCAGCAAACTATGGTGATGTTGCACACTGCCTGTACCCCCCCTCGCTCTCCCTCAGCAGCCTGTACCCCCCCTCGCTCTCCCTCAGCAGCCTGTACCCCCCCTCTCTCTCCCTCAGCAGCCTGTACCCCCCCTCTCTCTCCCTCAGCAGCCTGTACCCCCCCTCTCTCTCCCTCAGCAGCCTGTACCCCCCCTCTCTCTCCCTCAGCAGCCTGTACCCCCCCTCGCTCTCCCTCAGCAGCCTGTACCCCCCCTCTCTCTCCCTCAGCAGCCTGTACCCCCCCTCTCTCTCCCTCAGCAGCCTGTACCCCCCCTCTCTCTCCCTCAGCAGCCTGTACCCCCCCTCTCTCTCCCTCAGCAGCCTGTACCTCCCCTCGCTCTCCCTCAGCAGCCTGTACCCCCCCTCTCTCTCCCTCAGCAGCCTGTACCCCCCCTCGCTCTCCCTCAGCAGCCTGTACCCCCCCCTCTCTCTCCCTCAGCAGCCACGGTGCCCGTTTCATGATTTTTGAACCAGGTCGTCGGGAACTCCCCCCAGTGGAGGTGGAAAATCGCGGAGGTCCCGGAGAATACCTGGTTGAGCCCTCTAATGACATGCAAACGGTGTTTAGTGTAGGTGTGTTCCAGAATGCTGTGACTTTGCTGTCAAAGCGACGGAGAATTGTGATTTGGCGTCAAACTGGCACCCGCCAAATCGCTTTTCCGGATTGTGGTGTCAGCTGACGGAGAATCCGGTCGACATTCTCCCACCGGAGGAGAATTGCTACCAATTTCCGGGTCCTCTGGGCAGACAAACCAGGAAGCAGTTCAGTAACACATATCAGGTACTGCGGGGAATCCCGGAGAATCCCATTCTCAGGCCCCCATGTTTCGGCCCCTTTCGTGCTACAAGGCACAGAAAGTGGTTTTGTTTTAGATTCCAGAGTCCGCAGTAATTTGCTTATATCCAGTATTAATATCTCCCACTTTCTCTGTCGTTTAGCTTTGAGAAAGGGTCATCTGGACTCGAAACATTAGCTCTTTTCTCTCCCTACAGATGCCACCAGACCTGCTGAGATTTCCCAGCATTTTCTCTTTTGGTTTCAGATTCCAGCATCCGCAGTAATTTGCTTTTATTCAGTGTTAAACTCACTGGCCCCTCTATTCCAGGAATACCTACCCTGAAGAAGTACTGCACTTCGCTCCGAAAGGATTTCTGTAAGTCCCTCCCCCACTATCCACCTTCACTGCTTTTCATTTCTCTCTTAGTATTGGACAAGGTATTTACCAAGACTCGCTTCCACAGCCATATTTCCTTCCTCAGTGACTGTCTTCGTCTCCAACTTACCCCACGGGGATTTCAACTTGAATTCTACCCTGAATGTAACCTCCAGGATTACAGGTACCTCCAGAATATACAACATTCCTCCCAGTGCTGCTCTCGCCGCATCCTGAAAGCCACACTCAGTGCCATGCGGCGCCACATGAAGATACTCGACATCTCTCTCCAGCAGCACCGTCTTACTCTCTCTCAAAGCTGTCCCTGTCCCCAGTTTCATTTCATCCTTTGCATCATTCGATGCCTTAACAAGAAACTTTCCTGTTTCTTGCAGATGTTAAGGAATGCAAGCTTCAACAACTTATCAACATCACTGCCCATCCTAAGCCCTTCACCAATCCCAATCCCTTGAACCCCATTTCTTCTAGCCCTAGCCCTTGCCGCGTGCTCACCATACCCTCTGACCTTTCCCTCTCTGTGGCTCAGCAAAGGACTCAGCTTTGTACCCTTACGTCCCCACCACAATTAATTCTGGGCTCGACATGATGTTGAACTCGTCTTTCATCACCTTCGTATCCGTGCCCACTTCTTTGGACAGGAGTCCTCCCCCATTCCCCAGACCCTTTCATGTGCCTCCAATATTCTGCCTCCAATGCCCCCCCCCCCCCCCCCCCCCCCCCCCGCCCCCCCCCTCCCACCCCGGGACAATTACCTGCCCTCGATCTTTTCATTGAGAACTGTCGAACGGACATTGGCCATCTGAGGTGCTTAAGTCAGGCGACCCTGACCTCCAGGGTCCTCGGGGGGGGGGGGGGGGGGGGATCTGACCCCGGGGGGTGCCCCCTGTGGCCTGGCCTGCGATCGGGCCCACCAATCTGTGGGTGGGCCTGTGCCGTGGGGGCACTCTTTCTCTCTGCACCAGCTGCTGTGGCCCTCTGCCATGGCCGGTGCGGAGAAGAACCCCCCAGTGAATACACTGGGATGACGCCAGCACACGCTGGCGTTCCCGCGCATGCGCCAACTCGCGCAGGTCGGCGGAAGCCTTTCAGCGCCGTTTGGTGCGGCACAACCCCGCCAGTGCCAGCCTAGCCCCTGAAGGTGCGGAGGATTCCGGGCAGCCGACGCCTGAGTGGTTCACACCACTCTTCGGCGCCAGGACTGCCCGCCCTGATAGGTAGGGGAGAATCCCGCCCACCCTTTTCCACCATCTTCTGTCACGAAAAAGATACCAACATTTTGAGGTCACGTACCAACCGACTCAAGAACAGCTTCTTCCCTGCTGCCATCAGACTTTTGAATGGACCTATCTCATATTAAGTTGATCTTTTCTCTACACCTTGCTAGAACTGTAACATTATATGATCATAGAATTTACAGTGCAGAAGGAGGCCATTCGGCCCATTGAGTCTGCACCGGCTCCTGGAAAGAGCACCCTACCCAAGGTCAACACCTCCACCCTATCCGCATAACCCAGTAACCCCACCCAACACTAAGGGCAGTTTTGGACACTAAGGGCAATTTAGCATGTCCAATCCACCTAACCTGCACATCTTTGGACTGTGGGAGGAAACTGGAGCACCCGGAGGAAACCCACCCTCACACGGGGAGGATGTGCAGGCTCCGCACAGACAGTGACCCAAGCCGGGAATCGAACCTGGGACCCTGGAGCTGTGAAGCAATTGTGCTATCCACAATGCTACCGTGCAGTCTCTTCTTCCTTCCCTTGGTACGGTTTGCATTGTCTGTACAGCATGTAAGAAAACAATACTTTTCACTGTACACTAATACATGTGACAATAATAAATCAAAACAAATCTTAACTTTTCTGCCCCCTCACCCATTCCAACATCTCTCCTTCCAAACTTTCTGCTCTTCACTCCGTCAGGTCTAACTCCGACTTTGTCATCAAACCTGCCGACAAAGGGGGTGCTGTTGTCTGGCGCACTGACCTCTACCTCGCAGAGGCTGAGTGCCAACTCTCCGGTACTTCCTTTTACCTCCCTCGGACCATGACCAGACCACTGAACATCAAACCATTATCTCCAACACCGTTAGTGACCTCATTTCCTCCGGATGCCTTCCCCCAACGGCTTCCAACCTCATAGTCCACCAACCCCGGACAGCCCGTCTCCAAACCCCGGACAGCCCGTCCCCCAACCCCGGACAGCCCGTCTCCAAACCCCCAACCCCGGACAGCCCGTCCCCCAACCCCGGACAGCCTGTCTCCCAACCCCGGACAGCCCGTCCCCCAACCCCGGACAGCCCGTCCCCCAACCCCAAACCCCGGACAGCCCGTCCCCCAACCCCGGACAGCCCGTCTCCCAACCCCGGACAGCTCGTCCCCCAACCCCGGACAGCCCGTCCCGCAAACCCGGACAGCCCGTCCCCCAACCCCGGACAGCCCGTCCCCCAACCCCGGACAGCCCGTCTCCCAACCCCGGACAGCCCGTCCCCCAACCCCGGACAGCCCGTCCCCCAACCCCGGACAGCCCGTCTCCAAACCCCGGATAGCCCGTCTCCAAACCCCAAACCCCGGACAGCCCGTCTCCAAACCCCAAACCCCGGACAGCCCGTCTCCAAACCCCAAACCCCGGACAGCCCGTCTCCAAACCCCGGGCAGCCCGTCCCCCAACCCCGGACAGCCCGTCTCCAAACCCCGGACAGCCCGTCCCCCAACCCCGGACAGCCCGTCTCCAAACCCCGGACAGCCCGTCCCCCAACCCCGGACAGCCCGTCCCCCAACCCCGGACAGCCCGTCTCCCAACCCCGGACAGCCCGTCCCCCAACCCCAAACCCCGGACAGCCCGTCCCCCAAACCCGGACAGCCCGTCCCCCAACCCCGGACAGCCCGTCCCCCAACCCCGGACAGCTCGTCCCCCAACCCCGGACAGCCAGTCTCCCAACCCCGGACAGCCCGTCCCCCAACCCCGGACAGCCCGTCTCCCAACCCCGGACAGCCCGTCCCCCAACCCCGGACAGCCCGTCCCCCAACCCCGGACAGCCCGTCTCCCAACCCCGGACAGCCCGTCCCCCAACCCCAAACCCCGGACAGCCCGTCCCCCAACCCCGGACAGCCCGTCCCCCAACCCCGGACAGCCCGTCCCCCAACCCCGGACAGCCCGTCTCCCAACCCCGGACAGCTCGTCCCCCAACCCCGGACAGCCCGTCCCCCAAACCCGGACAGCCCGTCCCCCAACCCCGGACAGCCCGTCCCCCAACCCCGGACAGCTCGTCCCCCAACCCCGGACAGCCAGTCTCCCAACCCCGGACAGCCCGTCCCCCAACCCCGGACAGCCCGTCTCCCAACCCCGGACAGCCCGTCCCCCAACCCCGGACAGCCCGTCCCCCAACCCCGGACAGCCCGTCTCCCAACCCCGGACAGCCCGTCCCCCAACCCCGGACAGCCCGTCCCCCAACCCCGGACAGCCCGTCTCCAAACCCCGGATAGCCCGTCTCCAAACCCCAAACCCCGGACAGCCCGTCTCCAAACCCCAAACCCCGGACAGCCCGTCTCCAAACCCCAAACCCCGGACAGCCCGTCTCCAAACCCCGGGCAGCCCGTCCCCCAACCCCGGACAGCCCGTCTCCAAACCCCGGACAGCCCGTCCCCCAACCCCGGACAGCCCGTCTCCAAACCCCGGACAGCCCGTCCCCCAACCCCGGACAGCCCGTCCCCCAACCCCGGACAGCCCGTCTCCCAACCCCGGACAGCCCGTCCCCCAACCCCAAACCCCGGACAGCCCGTCCCCCAACCCCGGACAGCCCGTCTCCCAAACCCGGACAGCCCGTCCCCCAACCCCGGACAGCCCGTCTCCCAACCCCGGACAGCCCGTCTCCAAACCCCGGACAGCCCGTCCCCCAACCCCGGACAGCCCGTCTCCCAACCCCGGAGAGCCCGTCTCCAAACCCCAAACCCCGGACAGCCCGTCTCCAAACCCCAAACCCCGGACAGCCCGTCTCCAAACCCCAAACCCCGGACAGCCCGTCTCCAAACCCCGGGCAGCCCGTCCCCCAACCCCGGACAGCCCGTCTCCAAACCCCCAACCCCGGACAGCCCGTCTCCCAACCCCGGACAGCCCGTCCCCCAACCCCAAACCCCGGACAGCCCGTCCCCCAACCCCGGACAGCCCGTCTCCCAAACCCGGACAGCCCGTCTCCCAAACCCGGACAGCCCGTCCCCCAACCCCGGACAGCCCGTCTCCCAACCCCTGGCCTGAGGGAGGTTGGGAGCAGCGGGTGGCGGGTGGGAAGCGTGCCAGGAGGCCTGGCCAGGGTCATAAGAGTGAGCGTTTTGATCTGCGACCTCCAGGGAGGCGGAGAGAGTCAGCGTCTCCGTTAAACTGAGGTCGTCTCTTTCCAGCATCCGCTGGCGGATCACGGGGGACAGCATCCCAGCCACGTAAGCGTCTCTGATCAGTAGCTCCATGTGCTCCGTAGCCGAGACCGCTACACAGGAGCAACTCCTCCCCAGGGCATAGAGGGCCCGGGCGTATTGGCTTAGAGACTCACCGGGGACCTGCTTTCTGGTGGCCAGCAGATGTCGAGCGAATACCCTGTTGATCGGTTTGATGAATTGTCCTTTTAGCTTTTGTATAGCGTCATCATAATTCATTTCCTCTTTGATTATTGCGTAAGCGTCGATACCCACGCTGGGGTGGAGGACGTGCAGCTTCTGTGCCCCGGTTGGGGGGGGGGGGGGTGATTGTAGATGCCAGGAACCCTTCGAGGCAAGTCAGCCAGAGTTGGAAAAGTTCTGTAGAGTTCGGAGTTTGCGGGCTGATGCGGAGGCATTCGGGCTTCATGCGGAACTCCATCTTCAAAGTCGTAGTTAATTAAATTGATGTACCATCAATTGTACGCGAGGCGAGTGATTTACCAAAGTCAGGCTTTAATAGACTAGAACACAGCCTGGCGATCGTCTACAGTGGAAAGGACGATCGTCAGGCGTCTGAGCATTTATACCTCGTTAATGGAGGCGTGATTAACTCAGCCTCTCGGCCAATCGGTCGAGAGGCACATGACCGACCAGGGCCAATGGTAAACCGACGTTCTGGCCCAATGGCAGACAGGTATGCAGATCATATCACTACACCCCTCACCCAGAGTGGGTCTCTCCCTCCCCTCACCCAGAGCGGGTCTCTCTAGCCCCTCACCCAGAGCGGGTCTCTCCCTCCCCTCACCCAGAGCGGGTCTCTCTAGCCCCTCACCCAGAGCGGGTCTCTCTAGCCCCTCACCCAGAGCGGGTCTTTCTGACCCCTCAAGCAGAGCGGGTATCTCTAGCCCCTCACCCAGAGCGGGTCTCTCCCTCCCCTCACCCAGAGCGGGTCTCTCTGACCCCTCACGCAGAGCGGGTGTCTCTAGCCCCTCACCCAGAGCGGGTCTCTCCCTCCCCTCACCCAGAGCGGGTCGCTCCCTCCCCTCACCCAGAGCGGGTCTCTCTAGCCCCTCACCCAGAGCGGGTCTCTCTAGCCCCTCACCCAGAGCGGGTCTCTCTGACCCCTCACCCAGAGCGGGTCTCTCTAGCCCCTTACCCAGAGCGGGTCTCTCCCTCCCCTCACCCAGAGCGGGTCTCTCTGACCCCTCACGCAGAGCGGGTGTCTCTAGGCCCTCACCCAAAGTGGGTCTCTCTAGCCCCTCACCTAGAGAGGGTCTCTCTGACCCCTCACGCAGAGTGGGTCTCTCTGACCCCTCACCCAGAGCGGGTCTCTCTAGCCCCTCCCCCAGAGCGGGTCTCTCCCTCCCCTCACCCAGAGTGGGTCTCTCTAGCCCCTCACCCAGAGCGGGTCTCTCTAGCCCCTCACCCAGAGCGGGTCTCTCTAGCCCCTCACCCAGAGCGGGTCTCTCCCTCCCCTCACCCAGAGCGGGTCTCTCTGACCCCTCACGCAGAGCGGGTGTCTCTAGCCCCTCACCCAGAGCGGGTCTCTCTGACCCCTCACTCAGAATGGGTCTCTCTGACCCCTCACCCAGAGTGGGTCTCTCTGACCCCTCACCCAGAGTGGGTCTCTCTAGCCCCTCACCCAGAGCGGGTCTCTCTGACCCCTCACTCAGAGTGGGTCTCTCTGACCCCTCACTCAGAGTGGGTCTCTCTGACCCCTCACCCAGAGTGGGTCTCTCTGACCCCTCACCCAGAGTGGGTCTCTCTAGCCCCTCACCCAGAGCGGGTCTCTCTGACCCCTCACCCAGAGTGGGTCTCTCTAGCCCCTCACCCAGAGCGGGTGTCTCTAGCCCCTCACCCAGAGCGGGTCTCTCCCTCCCCTCACCCAGAGCGGGTCGCTCCCTCCCCTCACCCAGAGCGGGTCTCTCTAGCCCCTCACTCAGAGCGGGTCTCTCTAGCCCCTCACCCAGAGCGGGTCTCTCTGACCCCTCACCCAGAGCGGGTCTCTCTAGCCCCTCACCCAGAGCGGGTCTCTCTAGCCCCTTACCCAGAGCGGGTCTCTCCATCCCCTCACCCAGAGCGGGTCTCTCTGACCCCTCACCCAGAGCGGGTGTCTCTAGCCCCTCACCCAGAGCGGGTCTCTCTAGCCCCTCACCCAGAGCGGGTCTCTCTAGCCCCTCACCCAGAGCGGGTGTCTCTAGCCCCTCACCCAGAGTGGGTCTCTCTAGCCCCTCACCTAGAGTGGGTCTCTCTGACCCCTCACGCAGAGTGGGTCTCTCTGACCCCTCACCCAGAGCGGGTCTCTCTAGCCCCTCGCCCAGAGCGGGTCTCTCCCTCCCCTCACCCAGAGTGGGTCTCTCTAGCCCCTCACCCAGAGCGGGTCTCTCTAGCCCCTCACCCAGAGCTGGTCTCTCTAGCCCCTCACCCAGAGCGGGTCTCTCCCTCCCCTCACCCAGAGCGGGTCTCTCTGACCCCTCACGCAGAGCGGGTGTCTCTAGCCCCTCACCCAGAGCGGGTCTCTCCCTCCCCTCACCCAGAGCGGGTCTCTCTGACCCCTCACCCAGAGCGGGTCTCTCTGACCCCTCACCCAGAGCGGGTGTCTCTAGCCCCTCACCCAGAATGGGTCTCTCTGACCCCTCACCCAGAGCGGGTCTCTCTGACCCCTCACCCAGAGTGGGTCTCTCTGACCCCTCACCCAGAGTGGGTCTCTCTAGCCCCTCACCCAGAGCGGGTGTCTCTAGCCCCTCACCCAGAATGGGTCTCTCTGACCCCTCACGCAGAGCGGGTCTCTCTGACCCCTCACGCAGAGCGGGTGTCTCTAGCCCCTCACCCAGAATGGGTCTCTCTGACCCCTCACGCAGAGCGGGTGTCTCTAGCCCCCCACCCAGAGCGGGTTCTCTCTGACCCCTCACCCAGAGCGGGTGTCTCTAGCCCCTCACCCAGAATGGGTCTCTCTGACCCCTCACCCAGAGCGGGTGTCTCTAGCCCCCCACCCAGAGCGGGTCTCTCTGACCCCTCACCCAGAGTGGGTCTCTCTGACCCCTCACGCAGAACGGGTGTCTCTAGCCCCTCACCCAGAGCGGGTCTCTCTGACCCCTCACCCAGAGTGGGTCTCTCTAGCCCCTCACCCAGAGCGGGTGTCTCTAGCCCCTCACCCAGAATGGGTCTCTCTGACCCCTCACGCAGAGCGGGTGTCTCTAGCCCCTCACCCAGAGTGGGTCTCTCTAGCCCCTCACCCAGAGCGGGTGTCTCTAGCCCCTCACCCAGAGCGGGTGTCTCTAGCCCCTCACGCAGAGCGGGTCTCTCCCTCCCCTCACCCAGAGCGGGTCTCTCCCTCCCCTCACCCAGAGCGGGTCTCTCTGACCCCTCACCCAGAGCGGGTGTCTCTGACTCCTCACCCAGAGCGGGTCTCTCTAGCCCCTCACCCAGAATGGGTCTCTCTGACCCCTCACCCAGAGTGGGTCTCTCTGACCCCTCACCCAGAGCGGGTCTCTCTAGCCCCTCACCCAGAGCGGGTCTCTCTGACCCCTCACCCAGAGTGGGTCTCTCTGACCCCTCACCCAGAGTGGGTCTCTCTAGCCCCTCACCCAGAGCGGGTGTCTCTAGCCCCTCACCCAGAGCGGGTCTCTCCCTCCCCTCACCCAGAGCGGGTCTCTCTAGCCCCTCACCCAGAGCGGGTCGCTCCCTCCCCTCACCCAGAGCGGGTCTCTCTAGCCCCTCACCCAGAGCGGGTCTCTCTAGCCCCTCACCCAGAGCGGGTCTCTCTGACCCCTCACCCAGAGCGGGTCTCTCTAGCCCCTTACCCAGAGCGGGTCTCTCCATCCCCTCACCCAGAGCGGGTCTCTCTGACCCCTCACGCAGAGCGGGTGTCTCTAGCCCCTCACCCAGAGTGGGTCTCTCTGACCCCTCACCCAGAGTGGGTCTCTCTAGCCCCTCACCTAGAGTGGGTCTCTCTGACCCCTCACGCAGAGTGGGTCTCTCTGACCCCTCACCCAGAGCGGGTCTCTCTAGCCCCTCGCCCAGAGCGGTCTCTCCCTCCCCTCACCCAGAGTGGGTCTCTCTAGCCCCTCACCCAGAGTGGGTCTCTCTGACCCCTCACGCAGAGCGGGTGTCTCTAGCCCCTCACCCAGAGCGGGTCTCTCCCTCCCCTCACCCAGAGCGGGTCTCTCTGACCCCTCACCCAGAGCGGGTCTCTCTGACCCCTCACCCAGAGCGGGTCTCTCTGACCCCTCACGCAGAGCGGGTGTCTCTAGCCCCTCACCCAGAGCGGGTCTCTCTGACCCCTCACTCAGAGTGGGTCTCTCTGACCCCTCACCCAGAGTGGGTCTCTCTGACCCCTCACCCAGAGTGGGTCTCTCTAGCCCCTCACCCAGAGCGGGTGTCTCTAGCCCCTCACCCAGAATGGGTCTCTCTGACCCCTCACCCAGAGCGGGTCTCTCTGACCCCTCACGCAGAGCGGGTGTCTCTAGCCCCTCACCCAGAGCGGGTCTCTCTGACCCCTCACTCAGAGTGGGTCTCTCTGACCCCTCACCCAGAGTGGGTCTCTCTGACCCCTCACCCAGAGTGGGTCTCTCTAGCCCCTCACCCAGAGCGGGTGTCTCTAGCCCCTCACCCAGAATGGGTCTCTCTGACCCCTCACGCAGAGCGGGTCTCTCTGACCTCTCACGCAGAACGGGTGTCTCTAGCCCCTCACCCAGAGCGGGTCTCTCTGACCCCTGACCCAGAGTGGGTCTCTCTGACCCCTCACCCAGAGTGGGTCTCTCTAGCCCCTCACCCAGAGTGGGTCTCTCTGACCCCTCACGCAGAGCGGGTGTCTCTAGCCCCTCACCCAGAGTGGGTCTCTCTGACCCCTCACGCAGAGCGGGTGTCTCTAGCCCCTCACGCAGAGTATTGTCTCTAGCCCCTCACCCAGAGCGGGTGTCTCTAGCCCCTTACGCAGAGCGGGTCTCTCCCTCCCGTCACCCAGAGCGGGTCTCTCTGACCCCTCACCCAGAGTGGGTCTCTCTGACCCCTCACCCAGAGCGGGTCTCTCTGACCCCTCACGCAGAGCGGGTGTCTCTAGCCCCCCACCCAGAGCGGGTCTCTCTGACCCCCTCACCCAGAGTGGGTCTCTCTGACCTCTCACGCAGAACGGGTGTCTCTAGCCCCTCACCCAGAGCGGGTCTCTCTGACCCCTCACTCAGAGTGGGTCTCTCTGACCCCTCACCCAGAGTAGTTCTCTCTAGCCCCTCACCCAGAGCGGGTGTCTCTAGCCCCTCACCCAGAATGGGTCTCTCTGACCCCTCACGCAGAGCGGGTGTCTCTAGCCCCTCACCCAGAGTGGGTCTCTCTAGCCCCTCACCCAGAGCGGGTGTCTCTAGCCCCTCACCCAGAATGGGTCTCTCTGACCCCTCACGCAGAGCGGGTCTCTCTAGCCCCTCACGCAGAGTGGGTGTCTCTAGCCCCTCACCCAGAGCGGGTGTCTCTAGCCCCTCACGCAGAGCGGGTCTCTCCCTCCCCTCACCCAGAGCGGGTCTCTCTGACCCCTCACCCAGAGCGGGTCTCTCTGACCCCTCACCCAGAGCGGGTCTCTCTAGCCCCTCACCCAGAGCGGGTCTCTCTGACCCCTCACCCAGAGCGGGTGTCTCTAGCCCCTCACGCAGAGCGGGTCTCTCTGACCCCTCACCCAGAGTGGGTGTCTCTAGCCCCTCACCCAGAGCGGGTGTCTCTGACCCCTCACCCAGAGCGGGTCTCTCTAGCCCCTCACCCAGAATGGGTCTCTCTGACCCCTCACCCAGAATGGGTCTCTCTGACCCCTCACGCAGAGCGGGTCTCTCTGACCCCTCACCCAGAGCGGGTGTCTCTAGCCCCTCACCCAGAGTGGGTCTCTCCCTCCCCTCACCCAGAATGGGTCTCTCTGACCCCTCACCCAGAGTGGGTGTCTCTAGCCCCTCACCCAGAGCGGGTGTCTCTAGCCCCTCACCCAGAGCGGGTGTCTCTAGCCCCTCACCGTTACAGGCTGCAGTCAGGAGAATGTGGTCCAGCCTCTCAGCAGTAATGCAATGGACCCACAGATTATTGGGCGGTGCCTCAGTTATTGTCTCAGGGACCCAGTCAATCTCTCCATCCTCTTCAGGACTCATTCTGTCCAGCGTGTCATCTGTAGTTTGCTCTGTCACGGGATCCACTGGCATGGAATTGCTGCTCAGCATCTCCTCAGGAGAGACATTTTCAGCTGAATGGACAACACAATGACCCAGTTTTATTATTCACTCAGAACGTAACCTTTCTCATCAGAAACAATGTTTGTAACACAGCTGCTTATGTAGAAATTCATATATTGTAACTCTATAATAATCGATTATTTCTCTATGTCATTTATTACAATAAACCTTCCCAAAAGGGGTGTGTGAGGTGTTGAGAGGTGTGGGCGTGTGTGGGTGAGGGGGGTTTGTGGGGGTGTGTGGGAGTGTGTGGGAGTGTGTGGGGTGAGGGGTGTGTGGGAGTGTGTGGGGTGAGGGGGGTTTGTGGGGGTGTGTGGGAGTGTGTGGGAGTGTGTGGGGTGAGGGGTGTGTGGGAGTGTGTGGGGTGAGGGGGGTTTGTGGGGGTGTGTGAGGGATTGAGGGGTGTGTGGGAAGGGGTGTGTGGGAGTGTGTGGGAGTGTGTGGGGTGAGGGGGGTCTGTGGGAGTGTGTGGGGTAAGGGGTGTGTGGGAGTGTGTGGGGTAAGGGGTGTGTGGGAGTGTGTGGGGTAAGGGGTGTGTGGGAGTGTGTGGGGTGAGGGGGGTTTGTGGGGGTGTGTGAGGGATTGAGGGGTGTGTGGGAAGGGGTGTGTGGGAGTGTGTGGGAGTGTGTGGGGTGAGGGGTGTGTGGGGAGGGGTGTGTGGGGTGAGGGGGGTCTGTGGGGGTGTGTGAGGGGAGGGGGGTCTGTGGGGGTGTGTGAGGGGAGGGGTGTGTGGGAGTGTGTGGGGTGAGGGGGGTCTGTGGAGTGTGTGAGGGATTGAGGGGTGTGTGAGGGATTGAGGGGTGTGTGAGGGGTTGAGGGGTGTGTGGGGAGGGGTGTGTAGGAGTGTGTAGGGTGAGGGGGGTCTGTGGGGGTGTGTGAGGGGAGGGGTGTGTGGGAGTGTGTGGGGTGAGGGGGGTCCGTGGGGGTGTGTGAGGGGAGGGGTGTGTGGGAGTGTGTGGGGTGAGGGGGGTCTGTGGGAGTGTGTGAGGGGTTGAGGGGTGTGTGAGGGGTTGAGGGGTGTGTGGGGAGGGGTGTGTGTGGGGTGAGGGGGGTCTGTGGGAGTGTGTGAGGGGGTGAGGGGTGTGAGGGGGGAGTGTGTGGGGTGAGGGGGGTCTGTGGGGGCTGTGAGGGGTTGAGGTGTGTGAGGGGAGGGGAGTGTGTTGGGTGAGGGGGGTCTGTGGGAGTGTGTGAGGGGTTGAGGTGTGTGAGGGGAGGGGAGTGTGTGGGGTGAGGGGGGTCTGTGGGAGTGTGTGAGGGGTTGAGGTGTGTGAGGGGGTGAGGGGTGTGAGGGGAGGGGTGTGTGGGAATGTGTGGGGTGAGGGGGGTCTGTGGGAGTGTGTGAGGGGTGGAGGTGTGTGAGGGGTTGAGGTGTGTGAGGGGGTGAGGGGTGTGAGGGGTTGATGGGTGTGAGGGGAGGGGTGTGTGGGAATGTGTGGGGTGAGGGGGGTCTGTGGGAGTGTGTGAGGGGTGGAGGTGTGTGAGGGTTTGAGGGGTGTGTGGGAGTGTGTGAGGGGTTGTGGTGTGTGAGGGGGTGAGGGGTGTGAGGGGGTGAGGGGTGTGAGGGGAGGGGTGCGTGGGAGTGTGTGGTGTGAGGGGGGGGGGGGGGTCTGGGATGTTGCTTTTTGTTTTTATCATTTTTAGAATTTAATTCAACAGTGTTGATCACAGAGACCCCCCCCCCCCCCCCGGGAGCACTCCCCCACCCAGCTAGCCCACCCCCCCCGGGCCAACCCACCCCCCACTGGCCAGCAGCCCGCCTCTCCACCTATCTTCCCCACCCCCCGACCACGACCCACCGACACCCCGAACCACCCACTACCCCGACCCACCCACACCCCAACCCACCCACTACCCCGACCCACCCACTACCCCGACCCACCCACTACCCCGACCCACCCACTACCCCGACTCACCCACTACCCCGACCCACCCACTACCCGACCCACCCACTACCCCGACCCACCCACTACCCCGACCCACCCACTACCCCGACCCACCCACTACTCCGACCCACCCACTACCCCGACCCACCCACTACCCCGACCCACTCACTACCCGCCCCCCCCGTGCCTGATGGAGTTGGTGCACTTAATTTCTCGTGGACAGCAGTTCAAAGTCCATCGGTAGCATTTTCCTCTCTGCTTGGTGTGAATCTCCATGGATCCATCGCCCCTATCCGCCCCATCTGCTCAATGAATAAGCTGGGTTCTTTCGCCATATTTGAGGTCTTTCCAGTTTTGGGGTTCGACCTGTCCGTCCCTGTGTCCTGTGCACAGTTCAAGTCCACTCCCTCTCCGCAAAATCAGTCGTTGTGTATCTATATCTGGGATATCCGCCATGCTCTTCTTTTTAACTGTGTCTTCCCATTTTGGAGTGTATATGTTACCGAGTGCACTGGCGTCCCGTAGCGAACACTGCTGACCATGATGTGATGTACCTCTGGGTCTGTAACAATCTTTGTCGCCGTGAACATCGTCCTCTTATTTAGCAAAATGGCTAGCCCCTTGGCACTCGACGCGTAGCAGCAATGGTAGATCTGTACCACCCAGCCTTTCGTTACCGGCAGTCGGTTCTTCTGCTTGAGGTGCATCTCTTGGCGGAAGATTAAGTCGGCTTTTATGACTTTCAGGTGGGCAATGCCTCTGGATTTTTCATTAGGCTTTTAAGTCCCCTCACGTTCCAGGTTACTACCGGATGGGCGGCGGGGGGGGATCGCTGCCCCCACGTTCTTGCAGGATCAGCCATACTTACCTGTTAGCCGTGCGCCTGAACTCCGGGATTTCCCTTTGTTTGGGGGCTGTCCAAGGTAGCCACGGTCACTGTTCTCCCAGTGACGTCGCGACCCTGCACTCCGGAGTTCCCCTTTATCCATGAAGTACCCAATATGCCCGCCAACTGTTAGTCCGCCACAAGGATGAGCACCTGCACTCCGGGGTGTCCATTTGTCTAAGGACCTTCAAGGTGGTTGCAACACAATTTTCTTACAAGTCTCCACGTGTGGCCTGTTGTAGCTAGCCTGATTCCCTCCACATTCCTTCAGCTATCTCTCCCTCATGATACCTTCTCTCGCCCCGTATTCTCCTCTTATGTTGTAGCTAAACCCCCCTTTCCCTTTTGTTATGGGCCAGGGTTCAGGAAACTCCAAAGTATCTCCTGGAGTTCACCTCTCGTACAACTGTTTATAGAGTTTGGTTTTGAGAAGCAAAGTGCCTACTTTTCAGTTGTTATTTTAACAGAGACCTTTAGCACTTTTAAACAAAATAAAGTTTATTTTTCGAATTCAGTTAACATATTATAAACACAGACACAGTAAGCATTTTAATCAACTCTAAACATACATTCCCCACACAGCTACAGCTCTCTCTATGTGTATAAAACCCTTAATAATTTCCCTTTCTTTTTCAACCTGATAACATCCAACAAATCCAGGAAAACCCTTTTAAGAAAACAGTAGGTTTGAATTATTTACAAATTTCAACATAGAGAGGGAGGAGAAGCCTTATTTTTCTGAATCCAGCTTCCAACAGTGTGAAACGAAAGTAAAGCTCAGGGCCACAGCCAGCTTCCAACTCAAAACGAAAGTAAAAACCAAACCCACTGCCCATCTCCACCCACGCAATGACATCACTTAAGCCATGTGATAATACAAACATGTCTTAAAGGTATGCTCGCATGACACCTCCCCCCCCCCCCCACCCCCCCAAGAAAATAAAATAAACCATCAGCTTCAAAGTTGGTTTCATTTTTCAGCACTTGCAGAAAAATTGACAATAATTTACTTTTCTTTTGAGCAAAACAAAACAGGCAATCATCCACAATAATACAGTCCATTTTACTTCTTTTTCCACCATCGAACCGGCTTCTCTTTAACACATTAGTGTCAAATCATTGGCTATCACTTTTTCTCGTCCTGTCATGTGTATTATTTTTTCATGAAATGGCTGTAACAATAAAATCCATCGAAACATTCTGCATTGTTATTCCTGAATCGCTCCAAAAACGACAGCGGGTTATGATCGGTATACACAATTGTTTCAGACAAATAGCTGGTAGCATAATTATGGAAATGTTGCCGAGGCAGCACCAAGCTCAAAGTCACCCTCAATCGTTGAATATTTCCTCTGGTGATTATTGAATTTCTATGAAAAGTAACTACTGGCCGCTGTACGTGTTCTTCGTCTCTTGCAAGAGCACAGCGTCTACGCCCACATCAATCGCATCAACAGCCACTTTCAATGGTTTTGTTTAATTTGGGGTGGCCAACACAGGAGCCCTGGTTAACACCGCCTTCAGGCCGTCAAATGCCTGTTGACACTCCGCCAGAAATTTGCGACGTTTCTTCAACAATTCCGTCAGTGCAGCAAACGCACTGCTATAATTTAGCACAAATTTTCGGTAAAATCCACTCATGCCAAGACGTCACGTTATTTCCCATCATGTCGAGGGTATTGGAAAATCTCCAGTAATGTTTGTTTTCATATCCCGTGGGACCCTGTCTAATTGGATGGCCAAGGAACGTAACTTGGGCTTGTCCAAATACATTTTTGGCTAGGATTACCAGCACACCCGCCTCCTGAAATCGACCGAATAACTCCATCAGATGCTTCAACGATTTTTTGCATGTCTGACTATAAATCATTAGATCGTCGTTGTATACCGCATAATTGGGTAATCTTGAAACGTCTTTGTTAGTTAACCATTTAAATGAGGCTGGAGCATTTTTATGCCAAATTGCATAACTTTGAATTGGTATATACCATCTGGAGTCACAACAGCTGATATCTCCTTCGCCGTTTCGGATAAAGGTACCTGCCAGCAACCTTTAAGTAAATCCAGTTTGGAAATACAAGCTGATTGACCCGCCTTCTCAATGCAATCCTCCAAGCGTGGGATCGGATAAGAGTCTGTTCTTATAACTTCATTAACCTTTCTATAGTCCACACATAATCGTTGGGTACCGTCTGATTTCGGTACCATCATTATGTGTGAGCTCCATTGGCTGCAACCCACTTCAATAAAGCCATTTTTAAGCATACTTCAATTTATTTCTTACTCTGTGCCAATTTTAAAGGGTTAAGCCAACATGGAAGTTGTTTAATTGGACCAGCATTTCCCACATCTACACCATGTACAGCCATTTTAGCACTTCCCAACTAATCTCCACAAATATGCCCGTGTGATATTAATAACTCAGGTGAGGTTCTTTTTCCTCTGGAAAGTAATTCAGCAATTGATTCCAATTTTTAAGAACATCCTCGTTATCCAATTCAATTTGAGGAATGTCAAATTCAGAGTCATCTGGATTCGGTTCGTCACTTTGCGTAAGAATCACTAAAACCTCTTCCTGTTGCTCTCCTTCCTTTTCAAAGTACTTTTAGGCATATTCACGTGACACCTTCGATGAGATTTCCCTTCTATCTGGCGCTCTTAACACATAATTCACCTCACTTAATTTCATTCTAATCTGATAAGGTGCACACAACCTTGCTTTTAATGGTTCTCCGACCACTGGCAAGAATATAAATACTGTATCTCCACTGGCAAAACTAAAAGTTTGGCTTTCCTGTCCACGACCTGTTTGATCATATGTTGTGCAACGTTTAAGTGTTGTCCCGCCAATTCATCTGCTCTATGGAATCGTTCCCTAAAATTTCACACGTATTCCAATAATATAATTTCAGACTGCTGACTCTGCAGTTTCTCCTCAATAGATTTAAGTGGTCCTCTTACCTCATGACCAAAAATTAATTCAAAAGGACAGAATTTGGTTAACTCATTAGGTGCATCCCTAATTGCAAATAGTGCAAATGGAATCCCTTCATCCCAATCCTCCGAATAATCTTGACAATTAGTACTCAACATTGTCTTTACTGTCCGATGCCACCTTTCTAACGCTCCCTGCGATTCTGGATGGTACACAGTTGATTTAAATTGTTTTATTCTTGAGCTATCTGTCATAATATACACATCGGTATATAATGGTGCAGACGCACACTGACTGACACACTGCAAGAGCAATCAACACACACAACACAGCAGCCAATCAGCAGTTAGGGAACGCTCACTATAAAGCCAGAGGGTACTAGTTTTCCTGCTCATTCTGGATGCAGCCTCTGAGAAGGACAGAGCTCACAGCTTGTAGCACACATCTTCACCATGTGCTAACAGTCTGGTCAGGATAGGCATAGGTCTTCAGTTTAATTTAACATAGTGTTGAGGCACGGTGAAAGTATGTTCAACAGTTCCTAGCTTAATAAAATTGTGTTATACTACTTCAAGTGTTGGTATCCTGTATATGTTACTGCTAAGGTAAACGCAGTCTCCACAGATCCAGAGTCCCCACATCACTATCCATAACTTTTTCAATAACTTGCGGTCAAATTTGATCCATTATTGTATTTCAGTGGGTCGTCCATATCTAGTAAAGAATTTAAGTCACTCCTCCATAATCTTTTTAGCTGTAATATTGCGTACTGGAATGGCCTCTGGAAACCTAGTAGACACATCCATTATAGTCAAAAGATATTGATTCCCACTTTTGGTTTTAGGCAGCGGCCCTGCGCAATCAATCAAGACTCTTGTAATAGTTTCCTCAAATGCTCTACTCGGTATTAAGGGGACTGGTTTTATCACCGTTTGCGGTTTCCCTATCAGTTGACACGTGTGACATGATCGACAAAATGTAACTCCATCTTTATATAGTCCAGGACAATAAAAATGTTTTGTATTTTAGCTTGAGTTTTCCTTGCTCCCAAATGACCTCCTACTGTGCTACGCGCAACACCCCCTTTACCCTACCGACAATACCACTTGAGCTTCTGCCCACTTTTCATCCGCCTCTATATGTAAAGGTCTCCATTTTTCATGAAGGCATCATTTTTAAGCTAATAACATTCTGAAAGACACTCTGATTCCTCTTCCGTGTATGCTTTCTGATACATCAGTTTAATTACTACCTCTTTCTGTTGTAATCCCGCCAATTTTCCTGAACTTAAAATATCCACCTCATCCTTCAACTGTTCTTATTCTTTTCCAACCATCTGATCAAAAATGATCTTTTTTTCTGATCTTTGAACTGCAGCTTTATATTCACTCTTTTATTTCTCCTCTTATCTTACCCTGTTGCTTCGCGACCTTCTAACTATGCAATCCGGAAAAATCCCAGGATATTCGTCCTTCAACACGTCAGTATTTTGATTTTCCACTGGCTTATGAACCACAGGAGGCATCAGTCCCACCTGCGATCCAGCTATATCATTACCCAAGATAAACTGTATTCTTGAGCAAGATAGTTTCTCTACTACTTCTCCGACGACTTCACAAGTTTTCACTGGACTTTCGAATCTTACCTTATGTAATAGAACACTACTCGTCTCACCCTGTATTCCACATATTACCACCTTTTCTGGCAACATTCTTCCCAAACTACATCATTCCTCATCTCTTACCATCAAAGATTGATTTGCGCCCGTATCTCTCAAAATTGTGACTTCTTTACCTACTCATCCGGGTACACATGAGTAAACTTTATCCACAAAAGTGAATTCTTTACAGAGATCTTGCACCTTCTGATCAATCACCTCCGGATCAGCCTTTACAATCTTTTGCACTTGCTTTGCTTCAATTGGGCTTTTCTTTACCACTTTAACATATCTTACTAGCTTATCCTGGTTTACCGCATCAGCCTTCCCAGTGTTTGTCTTGAACCCCCAACCCTGTGACTTTGCATGGCTTAGTTTATTACCGTAAAAACGTCTGAAACGTTTAATTTCTTTTCCACCCTCCGGGATTTATTTTTAAACCTGAAGTCGGCTCTCCTTATTATCTCCCATCCGATCCTCTTTACCTTGACCATTTGAATATTTCCCTTTTTCCCATTTTCTATCCCTCCCAGGCTGAAACTGACGTCGGAAACCAAACTTTGATTCATGAAGTAATTCATAATCATCTGCCATTTCTGCTGATAATCTCGCAGTTTTAACCCTCTGCCCTTCTGACAAATCAAGTTCTTTACCCGTCAGACTGGCCTCAATAAAACTCGAGAGGCATATGTAGGTATAGTATTATTTATTTTTAAACAACTTGCAAGGCTGACCCGTTCCGCAGAGATTCAGAAGACAGGCAGTCTTCTGAAGCCCCAGAACCGAGTGAAATCGGAGACAAAGAAATCTCTGCAAATATCACTCAAATGGCATCAAGTTTCACATACAAGATTCCCATAGGTCATCCTATACACCTCCTGACCTGGCCATATATCCTACTTTGCTCACTTCGCATTCCTCAACCCTGGGCCTCTTGTTAACCAGCACCCTTTTCACCACACTGCACGAGACTCCCTCCCAACCCTCCTGGCCATGCTTTCTGAATCCCTTTGTCCTTTGTTTGTGAGCTCACTACTATCAGACTGGCTCACATCTACATTATTCTAACTAATAATCCTATTATATATCACATTCGTTTGTTCAGTTCCTCATTCCCTCCTTTTATCATTTCATGATAACCTATCGGTCCAATCCGTAGCTACGGCCCCTCATCTATGAAAATTCGTCGCTGCATTTACAATTCTTGTTGCAGCACCGCATCATCCGCTGCACACACTTGGAACATAACAGCCAAGATTCTCGGGGAGTCTATCTGTTCCAGTGCGCCCTGCATTTTACCCATCACGCATTTAAGGATGGCCAGGCCCACAAAGATGCAGCCGAGTGCCACTGCTAAATACATGACGATATTTATCAACCCGTCCTTCCAACCTCCAAATTCCCAGTTACCCCAAGAGCCAGGTTCCTGCATACCATCCAGGTGATCCCGTATGCGATCCATAAATTAAGTGATGTTAGCGGTTAGGTCTTAACTCCCATGATACACTTGTCCTGCACTATGGCGCATAACCCACCCTCACGGGCCAGAAGATAGTCAAGATCATATCGGTTCGGCATGGCAAACAACCGCAGTTAAGACAATTCCTTGGTTATTGCCCAGGGGGCGCCGAAGATTTCGTTTCCCAGGATGGTAAGGCCACAAATAAAATAATTCCTATCGATGACCGCCAAGGAACCCCCCCCCCCCCCCCCCCCCACCTCCCCACACCTCCCAGTGCCAAGACGCTCAGAATTCCACATCCGGCTGAGTGGCCCTGGTTGGGTGCTAGAACCTGAGGTTTCTTCCAGTTCTCGCAGAATTCGGCTGAGACTGCCCGGCGTGCCAACTGATTGTAGAATATCCACGCAGAGGGGCAGGGGACTGTGGTAGGGACTACAGTCCCGATAGCAATTTGGCGAGGAAATGGAAGTGACAAAACATTGGTCGCTGTGGCATTAAAACGGCAGTAGTATCCTTGCTCCGTGTACAGGCTAGCATCACAATCAGCATATCAGTTGAGCAGGGATCCCCCAGTAGCCCAGTTTATCCAACTGTGGAACGCCCATTCGGGCCTCCTAGCAATGCGGAAAGCCCTAGTCCCAACAGTGATATGAGAGACAATCGCCCAGCCACAAAGGAGCTGAAGGCCGGCGTTCCATGGAACGCAGGTGGTGTTGTAACAGGCACATTGGCCGGACGCCTGAGTGGCGTGACACCTCCTGTCCGTACAGGTGGGGAACAGACATGTTATATTCGTTTCAACCTCTACCAGCAAACAGCCGTACCCCTCACTGCTGAAACAATTCTCGTAAGACCGGGAGTCTCTATTGGGAGTGAAGTGGCTAGGTATATACGCCCTCCACCGTTAAAGCTTATCATACTGTGAATGAGAGTTTTCCCGTGGAAGCGGAAGGCAAATAGCTGGTGGGGCCGAACCCGTATCATGAGGAAGAGTAACTTGCTCGGGTGGTGGCTCGGAACTCTGACAGTGAACCTCCGTTTTGGGGAGTTCCCAAAAGCGGTGAGACGGAAAATAACCTAGACACCGATGCGGGGTTCGGGTAGCAGACAACCGGTCCCTGGCCATACATGCGGTGGTAGATTTGGTAGAAGAGATTCATGCTGCACAGGTTTCCCTCATTTTGGGTCCTAAGTGAAGTAAGTATGCCTCCTGATAACCTGCGTTCTCGCCGTGCCTCCCTTCTTACTCGTTCAGTCCTCTTGCTATTCCTCCTCTCTCCCCTACAACATGTTCCTACCTCCTCCACACGGTCTGATTTTACCTTCAAGGCGCTATTCTTATCACATCCAAAATCAAATGTACATTTACTCCAAAAACAAGGCAATGTCCATGCAATGTTCCCTTCCCATCGCCGGGACCGATATAATTGTTTCCTGAGCCCTTCATTGTCCTTTAACTTGATAACCTTCCATGAGTCGATACTATGCCCTCGTACATGGGGGCAGCGGAGAACGTCACCTCTGCATAAGTGAAATGTCCCTGTAGTTTAGTCGCGATTACTGGTATAGATGGTGTTCCAAGAGAGGGAAAGCCGAGGACAGCACAGGTGGCCCGTATCCAATCCGTCATGCTCCACACCTGTAAAAGAAACGCGGGAGAAAGGGGACAGGTTAGTGACCGACCATTTTGCAGTGGTAGAGGTAGACCCAGCACTCCGCCCCTCCAGTTTAACTGCAGGGGGGTGGTAAGGAGAACTTGGAAGGGCTCCTGTCACTGTGGCTCCAACCCTTTCCGAGTACAGTTCTTAACCATGACATAACTACTAGGCTGCACTGAATTCTCATTTTTTATTTTTCAAGCGAGCTATCTAATGGGGACGGTGACGGGTGAGCCACTCGAACCTGGCTATGGAGTTCCTTGTGGGCTTTAGTGAGGGCTAGAACATAGTTAGTCCTTTCTTCAGACATATGGTGAAACTGGACCAGTCTGGGAACAGGCAGGTTCCAGGGTGTTCTAATGGCCCTGCCATAAAAGATCTCGGCAGGATAGAGCCGGCCCGATCCCGCAGGTGTGACCCGCAGCTGGAAGAGGGCAACGGGCAGCAACCATGTTAACCCCCTGTCCTCTCGTAATTTGGCCACGTTGGTTTTGAGGGTCTGATTGTGTCTCTCAACCAAGCCGGCCGTCTTTGACCAGTACAGTGGAACTCCTGGCGAAGCTCAACTGGGAGCAGAACTCCTCGTTAAACTCTCCAATAAAATGGGGCCCATTATCAGAACTTAACTGAGCTGGTATTCCGTACATAAACACCTCATCACATTTCTACAGCCTCTGGCTCTCCGTCCAGCTTCCTTCTGGTGTGATGGTCACCAGTAACGGGATGTCACCTTGGCGAGTAATGATGGACCAAGTCTATCGGCATCATCCGAGTCATAGCCAGCTTACAACACATATTAAGGCATCCAATGATTATACAGTACACAATTATAATAACAAGTATTATCAATCCATGCATCAGGTAAAACCCCATGACCGAGCTATGAGAGCTAACTCTGAGCTGAATCCTGCCGTAGGGTTTACATCCCTCTTATAGTTGTAGTGACTAGCAACTATCCATCATCCTTGTCATTCGTATGTACATGTCATGATTTGTAAACTGTGCACGGAAATCAATGGTAAATGCAACCATCTCGCAGGCCAGTGTCGATAGGCCCTTTGTGTTGTGCTTTCCCCAAGTCCAATCACCGTAGACCATAGCTGTCGCCGCTCAGGAAGGTAAGACAATAGCTATCTCCGTGTGTTCCGCTACCTCCAAGGCATCTGACTACCTTGGGGTAGCAGCACCGTAAAAGCTTCCTCATGTCCTTCAGGAACAGCACACAACTCAGTCCATCAGCGACCAAAAGGTCTTTCATCCCTCGCTGGTTTTTTTTATGTAGGAAGTGCTTTCCTTTTCTCATTGGAATGGTAAATTATGATATCATGTATTATCCACTGATTATCTTGCTTTATTAATTTCAGGAGCTTCAACCGATCCTGTTTCTATTCCTGACTTCCTCACCCTAACGTCGAACATTGTACTGAACCATGTAATCTGCCAGCCCTGGCTCACTTGAGACAATAACTCAGTTTTCTTCAAACCTCTTTTGTCCGTTATCATTTTCCTTACACCATGAAGTGTATACTTGCCATTATTCGTTTGTTTTGTTTTTTTGCAATAATACCACTTGCACATTTAATACAGTTAACATTTTGGGGTTACAACCCAATTGAATCCGTACATAACAGTCCCTAACAGCTTACAGGACATTTCGTCTGTAATTACTGTTGTACTCTCCAATGCTATATTGGTTGCTGCATTGGTTACAAATTTCCCCTTGTGGCATCAAGTTGCCAAGATTCTTAAACTATTGTAATTTAAAATACGGGGGTTCCTCGTCAGTCGCTACTGTCTACCGAGACCCTTAATAACTACACCACGTAAGACGCCCCTCCTGGAGATCACAGATCACCCATCAGCTAAGTCCAGTTAGAGGTGTCTGACCGGAGGTTTCACTCTTCAGTAATAATGTGATATTTTGATTTGTTGCTAATCCGTAAGGTTTTTCTTCCGGGCTCTGTCATTTAATTCCCTCAAATATGAAGCCAATTGTATCATTAGTTTTTCCCCCATGCTGTCTGAAACATTCTTCTCCAGAGTGTTGTTCAGGTTCGTCATCTGTATTATTGTTGCTTCATCTGAAACCAAAATGAACAAGTCAAAGGCGGAGAGGGCCCTATTTCTTGATTTGTATCTTCCTATCCTTGCTTGGATATTTCAGAAGTACCCTCTCCAGGACTTCCGGATTTCCATTGCCACCATTCCTCTTTTTCAAACTCAGTGATTCAATCAAATCGAAATTTTCCCCGATACATTTCGGATATTGCTACTGCATCTATTTCAATGTTTTTAATACTGATCGTGACAGGATTTTTTGAAAGATAAGTTCCGAACATGACATTTTACTGTATCACCTCTCCCATCGATGCTGCTAACAGTTTTCAATTCACTGGCATCCTGACACCCACACCCAAACATTCTTTTTTGCATTGTCCGAGCGGTTGGGGGATATGATCAATCCTGTGGCACGGCATCATTGCAGTGATACAGTCTCTAAGCACTGTTAGGCTAATTTTACGTCCCCAGGTCATCACAAACTTCAATCACCAGTATTGCTTTGAGCCGAAGCATTTCCCCGTTTCTATTGTTCTAAATGCAATATCAAATCGTCTGACTACGCTGTATCTGTCATTCTCCTCGGTTTCATATGATTACTCCTTGACCAAACTACTGGGCTACAGGACGTGATACACCTTTGACACAATGTATCATTATGTTCACAATGATTCATTTTAAACTGGGGACCAATTCTCTAATGCAACTTCCACTGTGCTTCTATCAGCTGTGATTAAAAAGTACAAATTCCTTTTGCTGCTCCGAGGAAAAAGAGGGCCTGCATACTCTCATAACCATTCTTCCATCGGTGTCTCAAATACCCCAAAGTTCTCATGATTTGCTGAACCCCGTTACGTGGAACTGGCGCTATGCTTCTAGTAACTTTCTCTCTCATCCCAACACTTGCTTCCCTGCCTGCCTTTGACACTGAATACCCTAAATAGTTGACTTCGCTCCTGCCAATCTGGCATTTCTTTAACCCTATTTTAAATCCTACTTCACTAAGTGTTTTAACAATTTTGGTCACTATTTCGACATGTGTCCCCCTGATCATCATCTCTAATTAACACATCATCAATATATACTAAAGCCAAATCATGTTTATTCAGCCCCATTACTATTGCCTGAAAGTGGTTCGGGGAATTAACATAACCTTGTGGCAATCTACAGTATACGTAATGTTTAGTGCCAACGGTATTACTAGTTTTGCTTTCCTTATCTCCTCTAGTTATCAGTTGGTGTTTATATCTTAATTTGTTCTTTTTTTTGGCGTATATTTTTGTTAATCTTTCCCTGCCATCAGATTCTCATTTTCTGGTACTGCAAGTAATACTCCTAATCTAAGCTCCGGTCCCATATCTTTATTCCTTAAAGCTCCATCTGCAATGCAGTCCAAAAAAATCCATAGTCTTTGCTGTATGAAAATCCAAGATCAGTAAATTTGATGTGTAGTGAGTTTCCAGAGAAAATACTGAAATCTCTACAAATTTGGAGCACACCGATCAAATTTTTTAATTGTCGGTACATCATGGCTGCCTCGAACAAAGAAGCACATAAGACCATAAGACCATAAGACCATAAGACATAGGAGTGGAAGTAAGGCCATTCGGCCCATCGAGTCCACTCCGCCATTCAATCATGGCTGATGGGCATTTCAACTCCACCTCCCAGCATTCTCCCCATAGCCCTTAATTCCTCGCGACATCAAGAATTTATCTATCTCTGCCTTGAAGCCATTTAGCGTCCCGGCCTCCACTGCACTCTGCGGCAATGAATTCCACAGGCCCACCACTCTCTGGCTGAAGAAATGTCTCCGCATTTGTTTTGAATTTACCCCCTCTAATTCTAAGGCTGTGCCCACGGGTCCTCGACTCCTCGCCTAACGGAAACAGTTTCTTTGCGTCCATCCTTTCTAAGCCATGTATTATCTTGTAAGTTTCTATTAGATCTCCCCTTAACCTTCTGAACTCCAATGAATACAATCCCAGGAACGCCAGCCGTTCCTCATATGCTAGACCCGCCATTCCAGGGATCATCCGTGTGAATCTCCGCTGGACACGCTCCAGTGCCAGTATGTCCTTCCTGAGATGTGGGGCCCAAAACTGGACACAGTACTCCAAATGGGGCCTAACCAGAGCCTTATAAAGGCTCAGTAGCACATCGCTGCTTTTATATTCCAACCCTCTTAAGAAATGACAACATAGCATTCGCTTTCTTAATCACGGATTCAACCTGCATGTTTACCTTTAGGGAATCCTCGACTAGCACTCCCAGATCCCTTTGTACTTTGGCATTATGAATTTTCTCACCGTTTAGAAAGTAGTCTATGCTTGGATTCTTTTTTCCAAAGTGCAAGACCTCACATTTTCTCACGTTGAAATGCATCAGCCATTTCCTGCACCACTCTCCCAAACTGTCTAGATCCTTCTGCAGCCTCCCCACTTCCTCAGCACTACCTGCCTGACCACCTAACTTCGTATCATCAGCAAACTTCGCTAGAATGCCCCCAGTCCCTTCATCCAGATCATTAATATATATGGTGAACAGCTGCGGCCCCAACACTGAACCCTGTGGGACACCGCTGGTCACCGGCTGCCATTCCGAAAAAGAACCTTTTATCCCAACTCTCTGCCTTCTGTCAGACAGCCAATCCTCAACCCATGCCAGTAGCTCACCTCGAACACCATGGGCCCTCACCTTACTCAGCAGCCTCCTGTGTGGCACCTTATCAAAGGCCTTTTGGAAATCCAGATAGACCACATCCACTGGGTTTCCCTGGTCTAACCTACTTGTCACCTCCTCAAAGAATTCTAACAGGTTCGTCAGGCACGACCTCCCCTTACTAAATCCATGTTGACATGGCACACACCGAATGCCTATTCTTCACATTTAAATTTAGATTCCTTTTTTCTCTTATTTCTTAATGTTTTTGAGCAGCCAAGACTATACCGAGTTGAAACTAATCAGTTACAAATCCCAATTTATACATTTTGATTTTGCTTTTTGTTTACTTCCTGAGAATTATGTTCTAATTAACTCCCACAATGTTAATCATTATTACTGATTTTCTAAAGAACTTTTAAATACCGCGTTTTAAATCTCACTTTAACGGCCGAGAATCGTTGTGCAATTTGGTTTTGCAAAACACAACATTTTAAAAACTAGGAATACCAGAGGCTGTTCACAAATTCTTATTAAACGGACTCATTCATTCGTTGGATATCTCCATTCAAACAAAAGGAGTTCAAAGAATTATACTTTCATTCATCTCAACCAACCGAACATAAAAGTTTGAATTTTGAAAGAAACCAGAATTTAATTTTAGCTAATCCTGAGAGCTCCACTTTCCGATACAGTTCTAAACTTCCCAAGTCACTGGTTCCCCCTGGTGGTCATTCATCTCCCAATCCTTTGTTTCACTCAGAAAACATCTCTCCCAACAATAATTTTTTACTTAGCCAATTCTAATTGTACGGAATTGAATTGTCTCCAGAACATTCCATCAGCGGTCTTAACTGAATTGTTTCTGTGATATTCCCTCAACCCGCTAAAGACCTTAACCGAACTAAAGTGTAATTTAATATTACCAATTTTAGCCAATTCTAATTGTACGGAATTGAATTGTCTCCAGAACATTCCATCAGCGGTCTTAACTGAATTGTCTCTGTGTCATTCCCTCAACCCGTTAAAGACCTTAAATGAATTAAAGTGTAATTTAATATAACCAATTTTAGCCAATTCTAATTGTGGCCATTCGTCACCCAATTTCTTTCTTAAAGTTGCTTGCATTTTTCTAAAATCTCTCGCTTTATGTGGATAATTATCACATAATATTTGCTATGAAATGTTTGGACCACTCGTATTATCCAAGCAATTCCCCATAATCTCGAACTAGTCCTCAAGACTGTGTTGTTCGCCTTTACAGTCCAAGGATACAATTTTAGCTTAATCAATTATAGTTTCCAAAACACACGTTGAACTAAACTGTCTTTCTGACATCCCAGCAATTCCGCAATCAACCCTTAACTGAACTGTCTTTCCAACATCCCATCAGTTTTTTTCCCAACCCTCAGTCTCACCTACATCCACTGAATGTTTTACTTTTCTAATCCCCAGACTGACATTTAATTTCGTCGAGACGATCTTTCCGTACCAACCACGAGTGACCAGACCAATCAGACCATGAGAAAAGGGGAAAATCAATGTGGTCATTTTCCAGCTACTCACATTGTGGGCCCATTTCCACTTTCCTTGTCCAACATTATTCTAATTCTGATTTCGCAGCTGGCCGGTGACCGTCTGGAGAAACCCCTGGGTTTTCGGCACCAAATGACAAATCAAGTTCTTTACCCGTCAGTCTGGCCTCAATAAAACTCGACAGGGTTTTGTAGGTATAGTATTATTTATTTTTAAACAAATTCCAAGGCTGACAAGCTCCACAAAGATTCAGAACACAGGCAGTCTTCTGAAGCCCCAGAACCGAGTGAAATCAGAGACAGAGAAATCTCTGCAAATATCACTCAAATGGCATCAAGTTTCACAAACAAGATTCCCATAGGTCATCCTATACACCTCCTGACCTGGCCACATATCCTGATTGGCTCACTTCGCATTCCTCAACCCTGGGCCTCATGTTACCCAGCATCCTTTTCACCACACTGCACGAGCACTCCCCCCCCCCCCCACTTCCTGGCCATGCTTTCTGAATCACTTTGTTTGTGAGCTCACTACTATCAGACTGACTCACATCTACATTATTCTAACTAATAATCCTATTTTATATCACATTCGTTTGTTCAATTCCTCACTTCCACCTGAGTTTTCAATACATCTGGAATTGAATTTTTTAAGTCCTCCAAACGTATCCTCGTCCTTTATCTACGACCATGCGTTTGCTCTATTTTCATATCCACCTATCATAATTACTCTGTTTGATCCTTTCAAACTCAATGTATGTGTGACCAGGTTCTTTCTTAAATTTCGAAACCTTTGTCTGTAGGCTCAGGCACTCGTTCACATGCACCTAAATTTGATTTTTTTTGTCACCTTCTTATACGTCCCAGATACCTCCTCTGATAGTGATGCAAACGCTTCACTAGGTCAACCCACCAACTTTGTTTGAATCAGTAATACCAACTGTGTCCATTTCGTTTGTTTAGCTACCTTCTCATATGAAATAAAAAATGCTTCGAGCTCATTCTCATCGAGCCTTGGCAACGCTTCGACATATTTAAATAGATCCTCATTAATCCTTCGACTGCGGTGCTCATGTTGCCTATCCTCATCACTATACTCAGACTGTACGTTTCTCTTTGCATCCGCCAATTTTAACTGACTGTCACGTTTCATGGCCATTTTCTGAAGTTCAAAGTTTTTCACTTTCCCTCATTTCGGATCCAAGCTGCTTTAATTATTTTTCATGTTCTAGCTGCTTGGCACGGAATTGAATGCTTGCCATTTCTAATGATTCTGACTGTTTCAGAAAATTTTTAATGTTCAGCTACAGCTGCAATTACCGCTCCTTTTCGGAAGTGTCAGGTAATGTTAACTGCAATGTTCTTGCCAAATCCAAAAGCCTTTTTTAGTCTCTCTTTGCAATGTACTGCGTGTGACATTTTCCATCACTAAAAACTCCGAGCCACTGAAATAGTCATTGTCCACAATAGACGCCATATTTAGACTGGAATACCATACCTGAAAAACAAACACAAATATGCTCACCCCTCACTGTCTTTAAGTTCAGTGTGCCAGCACAAAGATTGACTTCTATCCCACGAGCCCCCAATTTGTTATCGGCCAGCGTTCAGAAATCTTCAAAGCATATAATGGAGTTCACCTGACCTACAACTGTTTATTAATTTTGGTTATGAGAAGCGCAATGGACTACTTTTCAGGTGTTATTTTAACAGAGGCATGAAGCACCTTTAAATAAAACAACGTTTATTCCACGAATTCTGTTAAAATTTTATAAATACACACAGTAAGCATTTATTACCAACTACAAACATAAATTCCCAGCACAGCTACAGTTCATCTATATATATAAAAACCATAATAACTTCGCTTTCTGCTGTTTCATCTCGGTAACAACATACAATAAAACCAGGAAACCCCTTTAATAAAAACAGTAGGTTTGAATTCTTCACAGACTTTAACATACGGAGAGAGAGAGGGAGAAGCCTTCTTTTTCTGAATCCAGCTTCCAACAGTGTGAAACGAAAGTAAAGCTCAGTGCCACACCCAGCCTCCCGCTTAAAACGAAAGTAAAAGGCAGGGCCATATCCCAGGTCCACCCACAAAATGATATAATTGAAGCCATGTGATAATACATACATTTCTTAAAGGGACACTCGCATGACACTTTCCCCCTGTTTCTTCCCCTAGTTAGCCAAACTGCCTTCCTGCTCCCAAATGTTAGCCGTTTCCAATTGAAGGGTTGACATTTAGTCAGCAAGCAGTCATAGAACATAGAACAGTACAGCACAGAACAGGCCCTTCGGCCCTCGATGTTGTGCCGAACAATTATCACCCTACTCAAGTCAACGTATCCACCCTATACCCGTAACCCAACAACCCCACCCCATTAACCTTATATTTTTTAGGACACTAAGGGCAATTTAGCATAGCCAATCCAACTAACCCGCACATCTTTGAACTGTGGGAGGAAACCGGAGCACCCGGAGGAAATCCACGCACACACGGGGTGGACGTGCAGACTCCACACAGACAGTGACCCAGCCGGGAATCGAACCTGGGATCCTGGAGCTGTGAAGCATTTATGCTAACCACCATGCTACCGTGCTGCCCCCATGCGAACCCAATACTGCCCAAGACTTTGTCGGCCACGTTCGGATATTTGTTTAGACTTCCAGCTGAACATATCAATTTTGTATAATGTCCGAGATGTTCCCCGAGTTTAGCCTTTCACCAAAAATAGAATAGTTCCCATGAATAATGTACAGATTCTAGTAGTTCACCCCCTAGCCACTAGCCACGTTGAAGTGCCTATCGAATCTTGAAGGGGTTTTCCACTTTGATTGTTCCAAATTACATGAAGCTGAAGTCACGCAGAATTATTGCACTACTTTCTTACGATCTCTATGGATTCCTTTCTTATTACACACTGACAACCTATCTCAGAAGGTTTATAAACTACGGTTACCAACATTTTCTGATCGTTTCCTTAACCGCAATCCAGACTGATTCAACATTGCGAACTTCTGAACCAAAATCCCTTCTCACTACTGTTCTCATAAATTCTTGACCAGCAATGCCAGTCGTTATCCTTTCTGTACATTTTATGTTTTTCCTTTTCTTTGTTTGCATCTTTGACAAAAGTATTAACTAGTTAGTAAACGTAATATCAAATCCCCATCCCCTAGCTGAGAGATTAAACAAAACACACACAAGCTGATTACATTGAAGTAAAAATATTTAAAAATCAGCACCTCATTCTCCCTTGACAGTTCCTTGCCTCTTGTGCCAAATTCTCGACTTATCACTCGGTTAATGAAGCATTTCCTTCTCGATCACATTGTATTATCGAGCCTTTGAGGTGGAAAACACTGTCAACTGTATCGTGCCCATTTGATCACAGCCATGCAACAACTGCTAACTGATTAATTACATATTTACACAATCATTTTTACTCAGAAAGCTACTAAATGGGAATAGAAAAAATCATCACAATTATTGACAATTCTCCTTATAAAATGCATTCTTCTAAAGCCTTCCGCCCTGATCAGTCATTCGTTTTATTTTTTCTCTCATGTCCAACAAAGCCTTTCCGTAATAAAAGTTTCATTCTGGTATTGTTATTCATTCTACAATCCATTCATAAATCAGGCGTCAAAATCGGTCGGTATCACTCATGTCTGGTCGATTTCCAATGCTAGCTCACGTCCTTGGGGTAGATGTAACATGCATCCCAGATTCTTATTTATCACGTTTCAAAACGTTAAAGATAGCGTCTTCGATGCATGTGCTCTACTTTGCATCATTTCGTAAATTGCAGGGCGGACTGAGTGACGTTTATCTTTAGCACTCAAAGAAATAAATCGTTCCGAGTCTCGTTAAGTTTATTAGCACATTGTTTTCAGTCAATATAGCTACTAAGTTAGATGCATTAAGGTATGTTCGTTAATATGCCGATGAGATTGGCACAATTCACATGGGATCATTTTTACAGGACACTGAGCATAGACAAAAGTGTTGATGCTTTGGCTTCAATTTCAAACATTGATGAAATACCTTCACATTATTCGAGAGCTTAAATAAGAATCCTGGGGCATGCGAACCCAGACGACTGGCTGAACGGAAGTTGCATCAATTTAAAGAACGCCAGTATTGAAGCCAGCCGACAACAGAACCTTTTCATGAATTGAGACCTAAGCTGCACTCCAGCATAACTCAGCAGTTCACTCATTTCTGCAGCATCAAAAAAAAACTCGTCATCCGAGCTTCTAAAGTTAACCTTTGTCTGAATATATTTTGGGAGCACCTCAATAACTGGCATACCTAAAACGTTGTTTGCCGTTTTAATAAGCCTTACATAAATGTTTTAGGGGGAAAAAAACATGGAATGTGCACGCCAGTTAGTTTTATCTTTCAAAGAGGAAAATAATGACTTTCATCACTTGGGCAATAATCTAGCAGAATTACATGGTTTCGGGCCTGATGAATGGGCATACTTTACAGGACTAACATGACGTTTTTATCCAGTGCGTTCAGTGCCTATTTTCGCAACTGGTTTGAAAGTAAAACTGTCATTTTAGACCACCTCCGAAAGGTGAATTTGTCTTATCAATGCCTGTCCAGAACTAAAGTCAGTGCTGTAGATGGGAGCCTGCTGTTCAATATGCCTGATTTTAATTTCCCTATCACAGTAGTGAATTATGTTTAGTGCACAGGCGCAATAACATTGGTGCATGTGAAGTCCGCCCTACTTTTAATATCAATAATAATAGAAATTTAGAAAGTGAAAATAATTGATAAAAGCATCGAATTCTAAATTATAGAAATCGAAAATCTGCTGGAAAGTTTAAAAAATACAGGTAAGATCTAAATAAAATTTCGACAGTAGAAACATATTGATATGGTTTCGACGTGATTCTCCAAGGTATAATATACCAGAACTGTCCTAGGTGTTAGATTTTCTCAGCAAATCTGCCTGTATAATGGCTGTAATATTCAAATGTTATTCTGTCTGGGAATCCAGTTCTAAATGCAGAGATTGTAATGAAATGATGTATTCGATCTTGTGAAATGAACCATATATATCTGTATTTGTTCAATTTTCAATATTTGTGTGTTCCCTATTAGAAAGCATTCTTGCTGAAAAAGAGAAAGGTACTTTAAAATAAAGCAACTTTCCAACCGAGAGCATTTCTGCCTGTTCTGAAATTAACTAAACGAGTGACAACCATGAAGAATTACACTCCACATTTGTTGGCATCCTTCTTAATTGGCTTCTGAATAGACATTTTTTTTATACAATTAAAAGTTCACAATTGCTTGGAGAAATACTTATGTCGTGATAGAACGCTAATTGAAACGTGAAGTGTTCATCGATTGACCTTCTCATTAATCAAATGCATTGATCAGCCAATTAGAATAGAAAAGATTAACGTTTTGACAATTGAAACTGTAAAACTAGGAACAGGAGTAGGCTATTTGGCCCTTCCAAACTGCTCCTTAATTCAATAAGATCATGGCTGATCCGCTATTTCAATGTTATTTTCCCGCGTTCTCCCCATATACGTTGATGCCAGTATATGCAGATATATATTATATATATATATCTTTAATCTATCTCTTTCCTGAATACATGGAGTGATTCGGCCTTCGCATTCTTTTATGGCAAAGCATTCCAGAGGTTCATAACGTTTTGAGTGAAGATGCTCTTCCTTATCTCAGTCTCAAATGGGCTACCACATATCCTGAGACTCTATGCCCTGGTCCTCGTCTTTCCAGCCACGGAAAAACATCCGCCCTGTATCTCGCCTGTCTAGTCCTGCTTGAGCTGTATACATTTCAATTTGATTTCCCCTGCGCCTTCTATACTGCATGGAATAAAGGTCCAGTCGAACCAATCTCTGCTCACAGGGCAGTCCTGCCAACTCCGATATCAGCTTATTAAACCTCCGCTGCACTCCCCCGATGGCAGGCATATCGGCTTTTTTCGGCAGCGAAAACATAACTGCAAGCAATAATCCATGTCTGGTCTCACGGAAGCTCTTCTAACTGCAATAAGACATGCCTAATGCGGATCTATTGGCTATGAAGTCCAGAATGCCAATTGTATTCCAAAGTGCTTGCTGCACCTGCCTCTCCACTTTCATTAACTGTTATGGAAGGCCACCTGGACTCCTTTGGACATCCACATTTCCCAAGATATCACCACTTAAATTATGCTACTTGAGTGCTGAGGATCAAAATTAAATGAATTTTCAATTTCACAATCTTGTTAAAAATAAAAATAAAATCTCCATGTCGTGCGATGGGGTAATTTTTCATTGATGGAGGATTCGTTGCTGCCAAGCTAGCACACCAAAATTCAAGAGCACATATGCAAATAGATTGACTGGCTTCAGTACAATATGTGATATCTTTTGAACTGTTGGGAATTTCGTATAATATCAGAAATAAACAAAACATCAAACATTAAAAGAAACTGAATTTACTTCGGAAATTATAATTCGAATTTCATATTTGTCTTTCAGCGTTTCAAAGCACCATTGACAATTTGGCTGAGAGAGGTGAATTAAACAAATAGGTCTAATTTACTTTATTTGTGAACACTCACATGGATATCTGATGCTGTCTTAAATTAACACTACACGCCATGCAAATGAGAAAATCAGGGCATTATTTTCTGTCTCGGCATAACCTTTAAGCATAAAATTATTGCAGTAGTTGTAGATTATGCCGTTCAATTTATTCCATTATATGCAAGTTTGTTTAAATTCAGTTCATGTTAGTTTGAACAATAATGTTACAATTCTGAGTATTCTTATTTTCTGTTTACACTTCACCAGAAAAAATATTCAATCTACAAGAGAAAGGTGTCCATTTCGTTCCTTTAACTCTAAAAGTATAATGGAGATGTGTATCTCTATTTATCAGTTGATACCAATATTTAACTTATTAAATTTAAGTTTAATAAATTTAGCGTGTTCTTCATTTTATTGAATTTTCTGTTCCTTATTCCTTGCTCTACAACTTTCATCGTTCTTCTATTCATTATTCTGCAATCCTAGTTTTGCCATTGTTGTGAATCGTGCAATGCCAATTACATGCTGCAGGTCACAACTGAAATACAATGAAATGAAATGAATGAAATGAAAATCGCTATTGTCACGAGTAGGCTTCAATGAAGTTACTGTGAAAAGCCCCTAGTCGCCACATTCCGGCACCTGTTCGGGGAGGCTGGTACGGGAATCGAACCGTGCTGCTGGCATGCTTAGTCTGCTTTAAAGGTCAGCGATTTAGCTCAGTGAGCTAAACCAGCCCCAGAAATACCCAGAAAAAACAATACCCAGAAAAGTATCAATATAATATTCTCTGTATTCTCAGCACGCCAACATATTGGGAGGGATTTGGCGCTATGCTACAATTCGTTTGAGATGCCGCTGCTGAGTGCGTGGGTTTTGCAGCTCTTCTCTGTTGGTATTTGTTGTTTCTGGGAAAATATTCCGAACTGTCAAAGTGAAACAAAACAACATAATGCTTTTCCGATTCGTTTTTAAGAGCTGGAATATTTGAAGGAGAGTATGAAAAATATACGTGAGTATTAATATGTTGCTAATCAACCATTCAAGGCGACAAAAATGATTTTGTTGCTAATTCATGACGTATTAGCTGACCGTTTCTCTGAGAGTAATAGTGCTTGATTTTAGATATGTTTTCCAAGCATTTGAATCATGCCTTTTGTTGTAACATTCTCCCTTTACGTCCAAATCTTATTGTAGAACTGCAGAAGCGAAATGCGGAAAGTAATCGGCGGGTGCTTGCAGGCAACTTGGTGAATGCTTATTCAAACAACGGCCGAATTTCGTCTCCGTTCAATAAAGATGCGTGACCTTTAATGTTCTTGTTGGATAAGGTGTGACGGTAGAAATCACAGGTGGAATTTTACTGGCCCAGTGGCCATTGGTTTGGGGCGGACTGGGATTTTCTATATCTTAGTGCATCGTGCCAAATCGGCTCCCCGAATTCTATCCGTCCGCACGGAAAATCAAGAGCTCGTCAGCGTGGAACACGTTCGCGGATGGCAAGCACCAGACAGTGTTAAGCAGGCAACTAAAAGCGATTTTGCATTTTCTGTTGTATTTCACTTGGGTCAAATGGTGTCAATATGCGTCAGCAACTCGCTGTGCAAAGGAAGGAAGATTTAGGCACAGTGACTGAACAAAGAACAAAGAAAAGTACAGCACAGGAACAGGCCCTTCGGCCTCCGACTATCTACTCTGTCTATGCCCCTCATAATTTTTGAAACCTCTATCATGTCACCCCTTCACCTCCGACGTTCCAGTCAGAACAAACTGAGTTCATTCAACCTATCCACATAGCTAATGACCTCCATTCCAGGCAACATCCCGGTAAATCTCTTCTGCTCCCTCTCCAAAGCCTCCACATTCTTCTGGTAGTGTGGCGACCAGAATTGAACACTATACTCCAAATGTGGCCTAACTAAGGTTCTATACATTTGCAACATGACTTGCCAATTTTTATACTCAATGCCCCGGACATTGAAGGCCGTATGCCTTCTTGACTACCTTCTCCATCTGTGTTGCCTCTTTCAGTGACTTGTGGACCTGTACACCTAGATCTCCCTGACTGTCAATATTCTTGGCGGTTCTACAATTCGGTGTATCTTCCCTAAGTGCATTAGACCTTCCAAAATGCATTACCTCACATTTGTCCGGATTAAACTCCATCTGCTATCTCTCCGCCCAAGTCTCCAAACGATCTAAATCCTGAAATGAAAATGAAATGAAATGAAAATTGCTTATTGTCACGAGTAGGCTTCAATTAAGTTACTGTGAAAAGCCCCTAGTCGCCACATTCCTGCGCCTGTTCGGGGAGGCTGGTACGGGAATTGAACCGTGCTGCTGGCCTGCCCTGGTCTGCTTTCAAAGCCAGCGATTTATCCCTGTGCTAAACCAGCCCCTTAACCTATCCTCGATCCTGCTGTAACCTCTGACAGTCCTCATCACTATCGCAATTCCACCAAACTTTAAGTTGTCCACAAACTTACTCATCGGACCAGTTACATTTTCCTCCACATCATTTATATATACTATGAACAGCAAAGGTCACAGCACTGCACCCTGCGCAATACCACTTGCCACAGCACTCCAATCGGAAAACCACCCTTCCATTGCTACTCTCTGTCTTCTATGACCGAGCCAGTTCTGTATCCTTCTTGTCAGCTCACCTCTGATCACGTGTTACTTCACCTTTTGTACCAATCTGCCATGAAGGACCTCGTCAAAGGCCTTACTGAAGTCCATAGACAATCATCTTTGTGACCTCCTAGAAAACCTCTATCAAGTTAATGAGAGTCGACCTCCCCCTTACAACACCGTGCTGCCTCTCGCTAATACAAGAGAGCAAGAGAGACTGAGAGCAACTACTTTATCACTCAGGTTAAGGTGAGTAAATATTTGCGTATTTGGGAGGATTGCTGAGTTTCAGGGTAAAACCGAAGTCAGTTAATAGATGTAGACTCCGAACTGCACTACAGGGAGATCAGGCGGCACTTCGGCTCGGGTGAGAAACGAGGCACCGTGAACAATCCACATCTCAAGGCATGCCTTACGAGCTGAGATTGCCTCTTCATGTTTTGAGGTGTATGGAGAGAGAATGGGATGGAAGAAAAACAGCAGCATAATAATCTGTGATGGCCAGTAGATTGGAAGGGCACGGGGCGTTAAGGTTCGCAGAAGGCATTTCCAAATGAAAATGGCTAACAGAAAATGGTGTACAAAAATATGTCGGAGCGCACGTGTCTCCGTCGACTGCAATCAGTGAAAGTCGGAGCAACAACCGTGGGACGCTGGAGTAATTCAGACCACTGTACCCTGATCGCAAAATTTGGTGTTTAGTTTGACAACGGCGCTGTATATTTTCGTTTTAGGCACGTTCAAACGATCATTTGGAACACGTGGTGTCTCTGAGTGAGCAATCCTGCGTTGTATCGAGCAGGTGCTGGATTCATTTTCGCAGCATGGAGGAAGAAGTGGTGAGCCAATAGTCTTGGCTCCAATAACTGTCCACAGCTTCCTGAAGCCAGTTTAAAATGCTGTTTATTACCCGCTCTGCTCGTGAATTATGTGTTTCGATAATCTAAATGCATAATTCTCCATACTCTTTCACCAGATTTAAGTCACCTATCGTCCACAGGTGTGAGCATGATGAAAATCCTGAGAAGACGATGTTTCTATTATTTGCAATATTTCCCCATTTTGAAGTTGGCCTTGAAATGGATGGGGCCCCGTCGGAGGACACAAGCAACAGACTAATTTGCTCAAGTAAACCTGGCCCACCCACATCAATTAAAAACGCCGTGAATTTGTAAAGCACGAGTGAGTTTATAGTGCAGCGCGCAATAATTTTATATTCATTCATGGCGTTTGGGCGTCGCTGGTTAGGCCAGCATTTATTGCTCATCCATAGTTCTCCTTCAGAAGGTAGTGGTGAGTTTCCTCCTTGAACCGCGGCTGTACATCCACATGACGTTTTGGAGAGAATTGCAGGGTTTTCCCCAGTAACAGTGAGGGACAGGCGATATATTCCCTAGTCAGGGTCGTGAGTGACTTGGTGGGGAACCTCCAGGTGGTGTGCTTCCCAGGTATCTACTGCTCTTGTATGTACAGTTGTAGCGGTCGTAGGTTTGGAACGTGTTGCCTAAGGAAACAGTGAGTTACTGCACAGGGCTGCCAGTGTTCGTCTGGGGTGAAGGGGTTGAATGTTGAGGAAAGGGGAGCAATCAAGCGGGGTGCATTGTCCTGGATGTTCGAACATAGAACATAGAATTTACAGTGCAGAAGGAGGCCATTCGGCCCATCGAGTCTGCACCGCCTCTTGGAAAGAGCACCCTACCCCTTACCCAAGGTCAACACCTCCACCCTTTCCCCATAACTCAGTAACCCCACCCAACACTAAGGGCAATTTTGGACACTAAGGGCAATTTAGCATGGCCAATCCACCTAACATGCACATCTTTGGACTGTGGGAGGAAACCGGAGCACCCGGAGAAAACGACGCACACACGGGGAGGATGTGCAGACTCCGCACAGACAGTGACCCAAGCTGGTATCGAACCTGGGACCCTGGAGCTGTGAAGCGATTGTGCAATCCACAATGCTACCGTGCTGCCCTATGTTGTCGAGCTTCTTGAGAGTTTTTGGAGCTGCACTCATCTATGCAACTGGAGAGTATTCCATTACACTCTTGACATAGAACATAGAACATACAGTGCGGAAGGAGGCCATTCAGCCCATCAAGTCTGCACCGACCCACCTAAGCCCTCACTTCCAACTTATCCCTGTAACCCAATAACCCCGCCTAACCCTTTTGGTCACTCAGGGCAAATTATCGGAGCCAATCCACCTAAACTGCTCGTCTTTGGACTGTGAAAGGAAACCGGCTCACCCGGAGGAAACCCACGCAGACACTGAGAGAACATGGAGACTCCGCACAGACATTGACCCAGCGAAGAATCGAACCTGCGACCCTGGCCTGAAAACCACAGTGCGATCCACTTGTGCTACCGTGCTTCCCACAGACTTGTGCATTGTAGGTGGTGGGAAGGCTTTTGTGGGGGGTCAGGTGGTGTGTTACTCGCCTTTGGATCCCTAGCCTTTGACCTGGTAGCCACAGAATTAATGTAGCGAGACCAGTTCAATTTTTGATCAATGGTAACCCCCAGGATGTTTATTGTGTGGGATCCATCGATGGTAATGCAATTGAATGTCAAGGGGCGGTGGTTAGATTATCTCTTGCAGGACATGGACATTACTTGACACTTGTGGTGGCAGGAATGTAACTTGCCACTTGTCAGCCGAAGTCTGGATATTGCCCAGGTCTTGCTGCATTTGGACATGGACTGCGTCATCATCAGAGGTTGTACGAATGGTGCTGAACATTGTGCAGCCATCTAAAAACATTCCCACTTCCGACATTGCGGACGGGAGGTCACTGATGAAACAAATGAAGATCGTTGGGCCTATGACACTACTTTCAGGAACTCCTGCAGTGATGTCCTGGAGTTAAGATTATTATTATTTTTTTTTAAAATAATTTTTATTAGAATTTTTTACAGAACATATAAAAATATAACAACAAGTATAGGAAAAAGCAGTAATATGCAACTAACAGCCCCATGACACCCACAATTCCCCCCATACCGTAACATCACATGCATCACTCCCCCCCCCCCCACCCCCAAATAAGAGAACTTAACCATAAATTAAAATTAGATAAATCAAATTTGACCTCCATCCACCACTAAGATCTTATATTGTGCCAGGTTGACTCCAACCAGCGGACAGTTTTCCCTCTGATCCAATTGACTCCAGTTTTAGTAGGGACCCTGGATGCCCGACTCGGTCAAATGCTGCCTTGACGTCAAGGGCAGTCAGTCTCATAGAACATAGAACATAGAACAGTACAGCACAGAACAGGCCCTTCGGCCCTCGATGTTGTACCAAGCAATGATCACCCTACTCAAACCCACGTATCCAACCTATACCCATAACCCAACAACCCTCCCCCCCTTAACCTTACTTTTAAGGACACTACGGGCAATTTAGCATGGCCAATCCACCTAACCCGCACATCTTTGGACTGTGGGAGGAAACCGGAGCGCCCGGAGGAAACCCACGCACACGGGGAGGACGTGCAGACTCCGCACAGACAGTGACCCAGCCGGGAACCGAACCTGGGACCCTGGAGCTGTGAAGCATTTATGCTAACCACCATGCTACCGTGCTGCCCCAGTCTCACCTCATCTCTTTTATTCATATTTGAACCAAGGCTGTGTGATCCTGGCGGATTGAGCGTCCATGAGCAGGTTATTGTTGAGTAAGTGCTGCTTGATAGCACTGTTGATGACTCCTTCCATCACTTTGCTAATCGGGGTGGAGAGCAGACTGATCGGGAGGTAATTGGCTGGGTTAGATTTGCCCTGTTTCTTATACAGGACATATCTTGGCAACTTTCCACATTGCCGGGTAGATGCCAATATTGTAGCTGTACTGGAACAGCCTGGCTAGGGGTGTAGCACGTTCTAGAGCACAAATCTTCAGTACTAGTGCTGGGGTAGTGTCAGTGCCCAAAGCCTTTGCAGTATCCAGTGCCTTCAGTCGTTTATTGCTTTCACGTGAACATAATCTTATTGGCTGAAGACTGATATCTGTGATGTTGGTGACCTCTGGAGGAGACCCAGAACGACATCCACTCGGCATTTCTTGCTCAAAATTGTTGCGAATGCCTCAGCATTGTGTTTTGCACATATGTGCAAGGCTCCTCTATAATTGCGGATGGGGATATTTATGGAGTTTCCTCCTCCAATGAGTTATTTAATTGTCCAACACTATTCGCTGTTGGATGTGGCAGGACTACAGGGCTCAGATCTGTTGCGTTCATTATGGAATCGCTTAGCTCTGTCTATTACTTCCTGCGTAGACTACTGGCAAACAAATAGTCCTGTGTCGTACCTTTATCTGGTCGACACCTCATTTCTCGGGATGCCTGATGTTACTCCTGGCATGCACTCCTGCACTCTTCATTGAACCAGGGTTGATTCCCTGGCTTGTTGGTAATGGTAGAGTGGAACACGTGCCGGCTATGAGTTTGCAGATTGTGGTTGAGCTGCTGTTGCTGATGGCCCTCGGCGCCTGATGGATGCCCAATCTTTAGCTGTTAGATCTGTCCGAATCCATCCCATTTACCACGGTGGTAGTGCCACACGGCACGATGGAGGGTATCCTCAGTGTGAAGATGGGACTTTGTCACCACAAGCACTTTGGGGTGGTCACGTCCACCGATACTGTCATGGACCGACGCATCTGTAGCAGACAGATTGGTGAGGATGTGGTCAAGTATGCTTTCCCCTTTTGTTGGTTCTCTGACCCCCTGCTGCAGTCCCAGTCAAGCAACGACGTCGTTTAGGACACGGCATGCTCCATTTCGAACCAGTCCTGGTGATCGGCATTGAACTTCCCCCACCTAGGGCATATTCTGCACCCTTGACACATTCAGTGCTACCTTCAAATTGTGCTCAACATGAAGGAGTACTGATTCATCAGTTGCAGTTGGCTAGTACGTGGTAATCAGCAGGGGGTTTCATTGACCCTGTTTAACTTGACGCCATGAGACTTCATGGGGCCCAGAGTAGATGTTGAGCAGGCGCAGGACGAGAAGCTCTCGTTTGTTTACCACTGTTCCGCCACCTCTGCTGAGTGTGCCCTGCCGGTGAGACAAGACATACCCAGGAATGTGATCGTGGTGTCTGGGACATTGTCTAAAAGGTATGATTCTGTGAGTATGACTATATGAGGCTGTTCTTTACTAGTCTGTGAGACAACTCTCCCAAATTTGGAATAGCACCCAGATGTTAGTGAGAAGGACTTTTCAGGGTCGGCAAGTCTGAGTTTGCTGTTGTGGTTACCGGAGGCTCGTTCGATGCTGGGTGTTTCATCCGCTTTCATTCCCTTTTTTTGTTTTTGAAGTGGTTGAGTGCACCTGAGTGGCATGCTAGGGCATTTCAGAGGGCATTTAAGGGTTCACCACATTGCTGCGGGTATGCAGTCACTTGTAGGCCAGACCAGTTAAGGATGGCAGATTTCTTCCATAAAGGGCAAATAATCGACAATGTTTCATGGTGATCGCTAGATTCTTAATTACAGATATATTATTAAATTTAATATTCCATCACCTTCCATGATGGAATTTGAACCCGGGTAGGCAGATCATTCTCCTGAGTATCTGGATTACTAGTCTAGTGATAATACCACTATGCCACCGCCTCTCCAAATTACATGTCCTCGAAGGACGAAGTCATTAAATAAGCCTTGCTGAATCCACTAATCAAGTTAAATGTAATAGAAACATTCCAAATAATATCATCGTCTTGGTCATGCAGAAAAAGTCCGCTCTTTGCACAGCACGGACTGAATCTGTCCCTTTGCATGACTCTCCCTACTTCCAAGTTAGTTGTGCTAACTGGACTCCACTATGGATCAGCATCTTTGTCCACTACTTTTGAAACCCACTCTTCGCAACTCCAAAATGACTAAGATTTGGCATACTAATTATCCATTACATAATCTCAAAGCCAGCCTATAATATATTATTCGCAGATGATCAACACAAATCTGCACACAATAATGGTTTCAAAAATCGATCAGGCAAAATGATTGTTGACTAACTCCCAAGAAAATATTTAAATCTGCGGCTGCAGTTAAAATCTGTTTAAGTGAAATACCTAATACATTCGTTGTAAAAAAACAGCTACGGAAATTTTTTATAGAATCCCTACAATGCAGAAGGCCATTCGGCCCAGTGTGTCTGCGCCGACACTCAGTAAGAGCCTAGGCCCTCATATCGACCCTACTCTCTGAACCCCACCGAAACGTTTGGGCACTAAGGGACAATGTAACATGGCCAATTCAACTAACCTGCAGACCTTTCAGCTGCGTGAGGAAAACAGAGCACTCAGAAGAAATCCTGGCTGACCCGTGGAGAATGAGCAAACTCCACACAATCACCCAAGGGTGGAACTGAACCGGGTGTGTGGTGCTGTGAGACAACAGTGCTAAACATTGTGCCACCATGCCACATCACTTACAATATCCCTGAAATAATGGGCTCGGTGTTATCGGATAGAAATCTCAAGGAAATAAGCATGGACACTTTTAGTGGCTGTCAGCCAATGTTTCCATGAACATGCGAATAGCGGGATAACATCAGTAGGAGACTAAGTGACGATAATGAAACGAAGGCTAGAAAGTAGGCAACAGGGGAGTTTTTTCTGTATGGTTGATATGTACAGCAATGCACAAATCCGAGGGAACAATACAAAATAGTCGTGAATATGAATTGAACAAGGGAGATCGATATTTATGGCTGTTACTGAGGCATGTTTGAAAGAAGGGTAGGGATGCAGCTCAACATTATCGTTCACAGAATTTTCAAACAAAACAGACTGCAGTATAAAAAAGGGAATGTCAATAAAGTTTTAGAAATAACGAAAGCTCTGAGAAGAGGAGATGTGATACAAACATCTTCAAATGAGATTGTATGGATCGGACTGGGGAGCAAAGAAATGAGCAATCACAGTACTGCTAGGTCGTTATAGATAACACCGTCAAATACAGAATAAAAGAGCTACTATCGGAAAATCTCGATCAACAACAAAGTGAAATGTTGTTAACAACCAGGATTGATAATATCCCTGATATAAAATTGAATAGAACCAATGTGGTATTCACAGCTGGAATCTGAATCAGAAAATACATTTAGGAAAACATTGTAAGCTCGAAAATAACAAAGTCAAAAATAGGGGATGATACGAGCCTTGGTTTCTATGAATTTTGAATGTTTCTATGATTTTTTTTCAGGGAATGATGACAGACAGCTGGAAGGTTTTCCTTTGCTGTGTAGTTGGATCGACTCAGGATTACCGCAGTTGCGGAAACGTCGCTTAAGTAACTGTGGGGTCTGTGAGGGTTAGGTGGGGTTACTGGGTTACGGGAGTAAGGTGGATGTGCGAGCTTAAGTCGGTCCTCTTTCCAAAGACCAGTGCAGACTCGATGGGCCGAAGGGCCTCCTTCTGCTCTGTCAATTCTATGTTTTTAAGGGACCATAAAGATTTGCAGACAAAGGAAATTGCTATTTTCCCATTGACTCTTCCTCATTTACGGGATGTGGGCTTTGCCAGCCAGACCAGCATTTCTTCCCATCCCGAATTATTCTTGAGAAGGTGGTGGTGAAGTGCTTTCTTGAACCGCTGGAGTCGATGTGATGTAGGTACAGCAACTGTGCTATTGAGGAGAAAGTGCCAGGATTTTGATTCAGGGACACTGAAGGATCGACAATATTTTTCCAAGTCAGAATGGTGAGTATCTTGGAGAACAACTTCTATCTGGTGATGTTCCCAGGGCAGATGAACTTCGAGCTTGGATTAGTACTTGGAACTATGATGTTGTTGCCATTACAGAGACCTAGTTGAGGGAAGGACAGGATTGGCAGCTGAGCGTTCCGGGGTTTAAATGTTTCAGGCGGGATAGAGGGGGATGCAAAAGGCGTGCAGCAGTTGCGCTACTGGTTCTGGAGAATATCACAGCTGTACTGCGGGAGCTCAACTCAGAGGGCAGCGAGGCTATATGGGTAGATATCAGGAATAAAAATGGTGCAGTCACGTTTTTGGGGGTTTACTACAGCCCAATCAACAGCCAGCGTGAGATACATGAGCAGATAGGGAGACAGATTTTGAAAAGAGTAAATGCAACAGGGTTGTGATGGGAGACTTTAACTTCCCCAATATTGACTGGGACTCACTTATTTCTAGGGGCTTGGATGGTGCAGAATGTGTAAGAAGCATCCAGGACGGCTTCTTAAAACATCTGTAAATAGTACAAATAGGGAACGGGCTATACTGGACCTGGTATTGGGAATGAGCCAGGCCAGGAGGTAAAAGTTTCAGCAGGGGAGCACTTCGGGAACAGTGACGACAGTTCAGTAAGTTTTAAAGTGCAGGTGGGCAAGGATAAGAGTGGTCCGATGTGAATGTGCTAAATTGGGGGAAAGCTAATTATTACAATATTATGCGGGAACTAAATAAACCAGATTCTGGGCGGATGTTGGAGGGTAAATCAACTTCTAACATGTGGGAGGCTTTCAAGTGTCAGTTGAAAGGAATTCAGGACCGGAATGTTCCTGTGAAGGAGAAGGATTAGTACTGCAATTTTGGGAACCTTGGAAAACGAGAGATATTGTAGGCCTTTTTCAAAATGAAAAAGGAGGCATTTGTCAGGGCTAGAAGGCTGAAAACAGACGAAATATGTGTGGAATATAAGAAAGTAGGAATCAACTTAAGCAAGCAGTCGGGGGGGGGGGGGCTAATAGCGGTAACGAAATACCATTGGAAAATAGAGTTCAGGAAAATCCCAAGGCTTTTTACACGTACAGAAAAAGCAAGAGGGTAGCCAGGGAAAGGGTCAGCCACTGAAGGACAGGCGAGGGAATATATTTGTCGAGCCAGAGGCAATGGGCGAGGCACTAAATTAACTTTGCATCCGTATTCACCAAAGAGAAGGAACTGGTGAATATTGAGTCTGGAGAAGGGTGTGTAGATACTTCATTGAGATCCAAAAAGACAAGGTGTTGGCCGCCTTGAAAAATATTAAGGTTGATTAGTCCCCACGGCCTGTTGGGATCTACCCCAGAATACTGAACGAGGCTAGAGAGGAAATTACTGAGACCTTGACAGAAATCTTTGAATCCTCACTGTCTTGAGGTGATGTCCCGGAGGATTGGAGAAAAGACAATGCTGTTCCTTTGTTTAAGAAGGGTACAAGGATAATCCAGGGAACTACAGGCCTGTGAGCCTTACGTCAGTGGTAGAAAAATTGCTGGACAGAATTCTTCGAGACAGGATCTACTCCATTTGGAAGCAAATGGACATATTAGCGAGAGGCAGCACCGTTTTGTGAAGGGATGTCGTGTCTCACTAACTTGACTGTTTTTCGAGGAGGTCACAAAGATTATTGATGCAGGTGGGGCAGTGTAAGTTGCCTATATGGACTCCAGTAAGGCCTTTGACAAGGTCCCGCATGTCAGACTGGTACAAATGGTGAAGTCACACAGGATCAGGGGTGAGCTGGCAAGATGGATACAGAAATGGCTTGGTCATAGAAGGCAGAGAGTAGCAATGGATGGGTGCTTTTCTGACTGGAGGGCTGTGACTACTGGTGTTCTGTAGGGATCAGTGCTGGGACCTTTGCTGTTCGTAATGTATATAAATGATTTGGAAGAATATGTAACTGGTGTGATTAGTATGTTTGCAGACCACACAAATGTTGGTGGAATTGCGGATAGCGATGAGGACTGTCAGAGGATACAGCAAGATTTAGATCGTTTGGAGACTTGGGCGGAGAGAAGGCAGATGGAGTTTACTCCGGACAAATGTGAAGTAATACATTTTGGAAGTTCTAATGCAGGTAGGAAATCTGCAGTGAATGGTAGAACACTCAAGAGTATTGACAGTCAGAGAGATCTAGGTGTACAGGTCCATGGGTCACTGAAAGGGGAAACACAGGTGGAGAAGGTAGTCAAGAAAGCACACGGCATGCTTACCTGCATTGACCGGGACATTGAGTACAAAAATTGACAACACATGTTGCAGCTGTATGGAACCTTCATTAGGCCAAACTTGGAGTATAGTGTTCAATTCTGGTCGCCCCGCTACCAGCAGGCTGTGGAGGCTTTAGAGAGGGTGCAGAAGAGATTTACCAGGAATGTTGCCTGTTATGGATGGCATTAGCAATGAGGAGAGATTTAATAAACTCGGTTTGTTCTCAATGGAACAACGGCGGTTGAGGTGCGACCTGACAGAGGTATACAAAATTCTGAAGGCATGGACAGAGTGGAAAGTCAGAGGCATTTTCCCAGGGTAGAGGGTCCAATTACTAGGGGGCATAGGTTTATGGTGCAAGGGGCAGGGTTTGGAGCATATGTTCGAGGCAAGTTTTGTTACACGGAAGGTAGTGGGTGCATGGAACCCGCTGCCGGAGGAGGTGGTGGAAGGAGGGTCGATAGTGACGTTTAAGAGGCATCTTGACAAATACATGAATAGGATGGAAATAGAGGGATACGGTCCCCGGAAGTGCAGAAGATTTTAGATCAGACGTGCTGTATGGTCGGCGCAGGCTTGGAGGGCCGAAGGGCCAGTACCTGTGATGTACTTTTCTTTGTTCCTTGTTCTTTGTATCGTCTATCCTTTCCCTGATAGATGGCCGTGGTTATGGGTTTGGGAGCTGCTGCCGACGGAGACATTGAATGAATGTCAAGTGGCAATGGTTTGATTCTCTCTTATTTGAGATGGTCATTTCTGAGCATTTGTGTGGCGGCAATGTTACTTGCAACTTCTCAACCCACGCCTGGATATCATCCAGGTATGCCTGCATTTGTGCGCGGAATGCATCTTCTTCTAAGGAGTTGCGAATGGTGCAGAAGATTGTGAAATCATCAGCGAAAATCTGCACATTTCACCTTTTGATGGGATGAAGGTCATAGATAAAGAAACTGTGGAAGATTGAACAAGGTGGAAATGGCTGTCACGAGGAGACATAATTTAATGTGATTGGAGGAAGGTATGGGAGAGATGTCAGAGGCAGGTTCTTTCCATAAAGAGTGGTGGATGAGTGGAATGCACTGCCGGCGGATGTGTTGGAGTCTGAGTAATTATGGGCATACAAGCGACTCTTCGACAGGCACATTGACTGCAGTAAATTAAAGACGTGTCGGTTAGGTTGGTCTCAGATTATGATAAATGGTCGGCACAACATCGTGGGCCGAAGGTTCTGTACTGTGCTGTACTGTTCTATGACCTATGTAGTACCCTGAGGAACTCCTGCAGTGATTTTCCGGGACTAAAATGACTGTCCTCCAAACTCTAAAACCATCTTCGTTGTGCGAGATATGACACCAACCAGTGGACAGTTTCTCCATAATTCACATTGATTGCCGGTTTGCTCGGGCTTCTTGATGCTACACTCGATCACTTACTGTGGCCGCAAGAATATATCAGAGGCTAAGAGGTCTGCTATAGAGTAACTCACCTTTTCCCTCCCCAAAGCTTGTTCACCACACAAAAGGCACAAAGTTAGGAGTGTGATGGAATATTCCCCACTTGTCTGGATGTGTTCATTTCCAACAATAATGACAAGGGCAGTCACGCTCACCTCAACCCGGGAGATCAGTTCGTAAGTCCATGTTTAGTCCAAGGATGTTATGATTGACTTTTGAGGAAGTCAAACTCAGTGTCAGTGAGCAGATTGTTGCACCGTTCGTGGCTCTTGGTAACTCGGTTGATGATCCCTTCCGTAACATTACTGATGATTGAGACTGGAATGATAGGCCGGGAATTGGCTGGGTTGGATTTGTCCTGTTTATTATCGGTGGGCCATACCTGGGAAGTTTTCTCCATTGCCAATTATATGCCAGCATTGTAGCTCGGCTAGAACAGATTGGCTAGGGATGCAGGAAGTCATGGAGCACCAGTCTTCAGTACTATTGCGGGAATACTGGCAGATCCCATAGAATTTGCAGTATCCAGTGCCTTCAGCCGTTTCCTGTTATTACGTTGGGTGAATCGAATTGGCTTAAGATTGTCTCCTCTGATGCAAGAGACCTGAGGAGGAGGCAGAGAGGTATCATCCACCCGACACCAGGCTGAAGATTATTGCGAATACTTCAGCCTTGTCGTTTGCAGAGATGTGTTCGGCTCCTCCATGATTGTGGATGGGGACATTTGTGGAGCCTCCTCCTCCAGTGAGTTGTATATTGTTCACCAACGCTTACGGCCGGATGTTGCAGGACTGCAAAGATCAGGCCTGATCCTTTGGTTGTGGGATTGCTTAGCTCTGCCTCTCACTTGCTGTTTTTTGTGTTTGGCATGCATATATGACTATGTCAGGCTGTTGCTTTACTGGTATGTGTGACAGCTCTCCCAAAAATGGCACCAGCCCACACAGTTTAGGAAGGAGAACATTTCACGTTCGACATGGCAGCATTTGCTTTTATCGCTGCCTATGTCGATGCGGGTGGTCCATCCATCCAATTTATTTCTCCCTTCTTTTGACATTATAATGGTTTGAAACAACTCAATGGCTCTCGAGATCATTTAATGGAATCAAAGTCATTGAATTTTCAGTGCAGGAGAGGCCATTCTTCCCATAGAGTCTGCGCAGGCCCTTCAAAAGACCAACCTATTTAACCCCACGCCTCCACCCTATCCCCATAACCCAGTACCACCACCTAATATTTTGGACACAAAGGGGCAATTTAGCATTGAATACGATAATTGTAAATCGAAACATTCAATGCCTCTTGGACTGAATGTCCACAAAACACGTTCCGTTATTGTCAATCAGAAATCTGTCAATCTCTGTTGCAGATGCAGTGGCACAAGGCCCAAAAAGAACTAACTTGGCACGATTGATTAATATTGAAAAAATAATCTTTAAAATCCCAGCAGTGCAGACCCATCTGCACCGAAGTTCAGAAAGAGCACTCTACCTAGACACAATGCCCTCCCCTATCTCTGTAAAGCCACTCATTCATCATGGCCAATCTGCCTTACCTGCATATCTTTGGGCATGAAGAGCAAATTTAGCATGGCGAATCAACCTAATCTGCACAATTAGCAAAAAAACATCGAAAGTTGTTCTCCGAACCTCCCTGTAAACATCTCACTCGTCCCCCTCCTTCATCGCTGCCATCCCACCGCTTCAGAAACATTCTGTCCCCCTCACTACCCACATCTTTATCTTTACATCTCTCTTCACATCTCGATCTGTCTTTCTCTGCCTCTCTGCCCGTTCTTACCCAAAATAGATTTTCGCGAGCTTTTTTTAATATCTTATAAACTAAAGCCCACCTGAGCCAGTTGTTGGAAAACAGCTAATTGGTCTCTAATTTAGCAGTAATAAAGTAAGAATTAACGCCTTGGTTTTTACCTAATTACTCAATGCCTCCGCCACACGATAGTATTCCTTCTCCAACTATTCCTCTTATTGTGGTAGGCTGACCATTGGTCAATAATTGGTCAACATAGCTGTCCTTAATTTCGAGTTGAGGTCCCTTAACCATGGGCCTTTACAGTCCTCCAAACAAAGCTAAGCAGATTATGTTATGTCAATTTATTCTGTGGCCTGAGAATTAAGTAAAATTCCAATTCCCACATCCTTTAAGAGTCTGTATCAATAGGCAAGTATTCATATCATGCTTATTATCATAACATATATAAACGTGTTCCAAATTACCTGCCCAGTCTTTCTAACAAATCTATTATGAATTGCTTACTCTTTGATTGTTTCACAATTAAGGTGGTCTACTAAACTAATCTGGCTGTTTGCAATAGTACTACTTGAGCATTGCAGTGTTAATGTAAGCCTAGCTGTGACAGTAATAAACATTATAATTATTATTAAAATATCTTCCATCAACTTTAGCAGAAAACGTTTGAGAACAAATTAATTCAAACTGCAAACGATAATCATGCTAAAACTAGTGGTTTTCAAACGGCCATTATGTCTTGGAATTTCATGTTTCCTATATGTAAACGATACCTTTGCTGTCATTGAATCGGCAGTTTTGTGCAATGATTTCCTTGCACAATTTAATACCCCAATCGCACTATAAAATTCCACATAGTTTCATTAAGAAAAATCATGTTGGACAACAGCTGCTTGGATTATTCGCCATGGCAATGCGTAGAACGATCAGAGCAGATTCGCTAATCAAGCAGCATCCTTTTCTCATGCAGTGCATATTTCTGCTCCTTGTGACATCTGGTATTTTTGTGCCTGTGCATTAATGAGCAATCATGCCTTGACGTGCTCATTGTGGAATCCACTGATGGGCTCATCGTTGCTATCTACTGTAAATGTACGGTCCCGAATCAATGTCGGCCTCAGAATTCCTACAGCTCCACATGCTATAATTTGGCCCTACTAGAAATCGAAAGAAATGGACAAAAGACATTGTCTCCTGCTGCAAGCCTGGAACTTAAATCGGGAACATGGAAGCTGTCCTGGAGGATATTGGCTACCCAATCTGATCATTGCACACTGTTGGTCGCACATTGGGCATTCTGAATTATCCCTCTTTGTACCCGAACAGGCGCAGGAATGTGGAACTTGGAGCTTTTCATAGTAACTTCATCTCAGTGTTAATATAAGGTCTCTTGTGACAATAAAAATTATTATTATATTACATAGTCACGACTAGGCAATGGCCGACGCATTCGGGCCGAATAAGTGCCAAATCTATCTCATATTAGTGTAGATTCAAGGGTAAAGTATCAAAGCAAATTGTGCAAAAACGTGAAGCTGGCTGCTTCATCCAGCTACAGCCAAGATGCTTACATCACAACAAAATAAGTCTCCACCTACGACATAAAGAAATAACGTGGAATATGAATTCCAGTGCTAGTATAGTGCCAGATGCCTAGCCAGTTTATCCTGGTACTGGTAGATTGTGCCAAACTACATTTATTTTCGGCTGTTCGCAATAGGAGCAGTACTAAATGTATTCAACCAACTTATGGCTACAAAAGTAAGAATACAATGTCTAATGTGAGATGTTATTTTTTACTTAAAAACTCGGAGTGGGAACTCCCGTAGCGGCCATGAGCTGAGCGGTCGCCGAAAGGTGGCTCTATCTGGGGAACGTCTTACCATGTCCTTTTAGCCTGTCAAACGAATACAAGAATGTCACGAATTTCCCCACGCTCATCCCCAACTAATACCCAACCAAGAAGAATGCTGTAGAACCAGCCGTGGTACCTCAAAACCAGCAAGAGTCGGTAAAGCAAGAGCACGACCACAGATCGAGGGGGCACGCTGAGCAAAACAGATTGGAGCACGGAGGACCCAATAGGTTACCGACGTAAATGCAGGCCCATTCGTGGATGAGCAACTAATGGAAGTTCTCTCGATAAAGCTCCACAAAAAACAGAGACTCAATAAAAGTGGACATTATGTCACGTGAGGTCGGCAATAGAAAGCGCACAGGCTCCCATAAAGGAAGGGCAGAGCAGAGACGAGAGCGCCAGGAGGCGGCGTTGCTGGGCCACAAGAAATTTGCAACTGAATAGGGAGAGCGGATCGCCACACTCGTAGACGAGATAGCAAGATTGATAATGACCCATAAAGTGATCAACAGGAAAGAAACAGGAGAACAGGTCCCATCGACGGAACCTGAGATTTGTCGGTATACTAGAGCGTGCAGAGGGCCTGAACCCGACGGAATACGTAACAAGGATGCTCGGGAAACTGGCCAGAGAGTTAGACTTCAAAAGACCCCCAGAGGGGACCAGACCACCCATCGATCTGGCACAGTCCAAGTCAGATGAACTACCATGGGCGATAATCATGAAACTACATCAGTTTCAAAAGAAAGTGCGGCTTCTTAACTGGACGAGGACCACGCTTGCCAGAAGTAGTCACGGCAGATAAGATTGGGTTAACAAGGGCAGAGAGCGAAAGACGAACGTCAGACGTCTGCTAAACATGATTGTAATGCCATCTATGGAGGAGACACCAGATGTGTTCATCTCCCGAGACACAGAGAAGGCCTTCGGCAGATCGCATGGGACATATTGGAACAGTTTAGGTTTGGGCCAACATTCACTCAATGGGTGAAACAACTGTACAGCAGTGAATGTACAGACAGAAGCCACCAACTACGAAGACTTCCGACTGCAGAACTGCACGACGTGTGGATGCCCATAGTACCCGCAGCTATTTGCCTTGGCAATGGCGCCACTAGATATCGCCCTTAGCTCGTCGAATGAGTGGAAACGGTATTCTCCAAAGGGGGAGCAGAGAGCACAGAGCCTCACTTTATGAGAATCATCTGGTCCTCTACGTCGCAATCCCCCGAGCCAGCATGGGAGGAAAAAGGAAGCTCCGAATGGAGTTTGCAGACTCCTTGGGTTACACTCTTAGAGCAAAGCGAAATCTTCCCTGAGAATCCTGACCGGCCAGAAACAGAGCTGGAACACTGTCGTTAAAACTGGCCCAAATCAAGTTCTGCTATTTGAGTATACTCACAGCCCACGACTGGACACCAATCAATAAGTAGAACCTGTGGAGGTGGAAGGGGGAAAGAAAGACTTCCGATCTTTATCCCCAAGGCCTCTTTGACTGAGATAGATACAATAATCATGGCTTTTGTGCAGGAGGGAATCAACCGAAAATCCATAAAAGTATCCAACAGAGGTGTATGGGGAATGGCGCTGCCGAACCGTCTGTTCTTCCACTGGTAGGCAAACAGAGAAAGGTAGGTGGGCAAGTATGAGACCCCGAGGCAGAATGGGTGCATATGGAATATGGCGAAGGCCCTCCGAGCACTGCCATTGCCACACTCCCATTTCCCCCAGCAGAAAACTCGAGAGACTCGGTGATATTTGCAATGTTAAGGACTCCAAACCAGCTCAAGCACCATTTCAGTGTTGGGGCAATGTCCCCTACGGGCCCCATCGGCAAAAAACACGAATTAATCTCGACAAGAGACACCTCCTTCTGAATGCGGGACGGGATGAGGGTGTACAGACAGTAGGAGACCTGTGCAACGATGGAAGAGTAGAGACACTGGGGAGCTTACAGAAAAGCGTCAGTTTCGGGATGGGAACGGCTTCTGGTACGCACAACTGAGGAACCTCCTCCACAAGGAGACCACAGCTACCGGGACACAAACTGGAGATACTGCGAGACTCCAGCGAATTTCGGGATTGTAACTGCGCTTATATGTGTGGATGAATGTAAGAGATGGTAAGATCCCCGTTGGGAAAGTTGGAGGAAGACCTATGCACAGAGATTGGGGTAGGTCTCTGGATCGTAGTTCTGCACCAGGCCAACTTCCACCTCCATATGCACACAGCTAAGCCGAATGCAGCTCAGGGTAGTGCACAGGGAGCGCTTGAAGAGAACACGCATGCGCAGTTACTTCCTGATCGTGGAGATCGAAGGTGAATAATGCCAGGGAGGCCCGGCCAACTATACGTTCATATACTGATCCTGCCCCACAATTGTCAGCTACTGTACCGACATTTTCGAATCTATGTCCTAGATTGCGGTGCTGAGGGTAGAGCCATGACCGCTGGTGGCATGCTTCATGGTGGAACAGGCAGAGCTCATTATGAGGAGAGCGGCAGACAATGTAGCAAGATGCTGGTTTGAAGTGTGTCTACTTCAACGCCTGGAGCATCCGGAATAAGGTGGGTGAGCTTGCAGCATGGGATGGTACCTGGGATCTCGATGTTGTGGCGATTTCGGAGACATGGGTAGAGCAGGGACAGGAATGGTTGGTGCAGGTTCCCGATTTAGATGTTTCTGTAAGAACAGAGAAGATGGTAAAAGAGGGGGGGGGATGGCATTGTTAATCAAGGAAAGTATTATGGCGGCAGATAGAACGTTTGATGACTCGTCTACTGAGGTAGTATGGGCCGAGGTTAGGAACAGGAGAGGAGAGGTCACCCTGTTGGGAGTTGTCTATAGATCTCTGAATAGTTCCAGAGATGTAGAGGAAAGTATTGCAATGAAGATTCTCGACAGGAGCGAGAGTAACAGGGTAGTAGTTATGGGGGATTTTAACTTTCCAAATATTGACTGGAAATACTATAGTTCGAGTACTATAGATGGGTCAGTTTTTGTGCAGTGTGTGCAGGAGGGTTTTCTGACCCAGTTTGTAGATAGGCCAACAAGGGGCGATGCCACATTGGATTTGGTACTGGGTAATGAACCCGGCCAGGTGTTAGATTTAGATGTAGGTGAGCACTTGGTGATAGTGATCAC
>NC_052159.1:1332610-1510745 GCF_902713615.1 Scyliorhinus canicula
CAGCCAATCAGGACTGCAGGAACTCTTCCTTAAGGAGGTGCTGTATTTTGAAAGGCACAGGGGGGCAGATGTTGCACAGACAAAGCAAATGGACATCCAGTACCTGCAGCATCAACTGCACGTTGAACAGGTAAGGCAGCCAGAGGAACCACTCACTCACTACAACTTTCCTATCAGCCCGCAGCAACATTCCCACCTCCGCAGAGGGCTGTGGATTCACACGCAATCCCAGGACACTGAGGGAATGCTGCACTGTCAGAGGGTCAGTACTGAGGGAGTGCTGCACTGTCAGAGGGTCAGTACTGAGGGAGTGCCGCACTGTCAGAGGGTCAGTACTGAGGGAGTGCTGCACTGTCAGAGGGTCAGTACTGAGGGAGTGCCGCACTGTCAGAGGGTCAGTACTGAGGGAGTGCTGCACTGTCAGAGGGTCAGTACTGAGGGAGTGCCGCACTGTCAGAGGGTCAGTACTGAGGCTGTGCTGCACTGTCAGAGGGTCAGTACTGAGGGAGTGCTGCACTGTCAGAGAGTCAGCACTGAGGGAGTGCCGCACTGTCAGAGGGTCAGTACTGAGGGAGTGCTGCACTGTCAGAGGGTCAGTACTGAGGGAGTGCTGCACTGTCAGAGGGTCAGTACTGAGGGAGTGCTGCACTGTCAGAGGGTCAGTACTGAGGGAGTGCTGCACTGTCAGAGGGTCAGTACTGAGGGAGTGCTGCACTGTCAGAGGGTCAGTACTGAGGGGGTGCTGCACTGTCAGAGGGTCAGTACTGAGGGAGTGCCGCACTGTCAAAGGATCAGTACTGAGGGAGTGCTGCACTGTCAGAGGATCAGTACTGAGGGAGTGCTGCACTGTCAGAGGGTCAGTACTTTATATTGCCTTTTAACCATCAAATGGGGCAGTAGGTTTAAGGTAGACGGGAGGGTTTGGTTTAAGAAAATGGTGTAAAGGTGGCTGTATTGTATTGTGTTCTTTGTATATAAAATAAAAATGCCTTGAATAAAAAATATATATTTCTCAAAAGGTATAATTTTTTGGAATATTTTGTATAGGAACTTTTTGAAAAAGGAAGGGGAGGCAGTGGTTTAGTGGTATTGTCAATGGGCGAGCAATCCAGTGACCCCGATTAATGATCCGGGGACTCCGGCTGAAAAGTCTAACGATGACCATGAAACCATTGTCGATTTTTAAAAATCGCATCTGGGTCACTAATGTCCTTCAGGGAAGGAAATCTGCCGTCCTTACCTGGTCTGGCCTACATGTGACTCCTGACCCACAGCAATGTGATTGACTCTGAAATAATAATAATCTTTATTAGTGTCACTAGTAGGCTTACATTAACCTGACATTACTGAAGTTACTGTGAAAATCCCCTAGTCGCCACATTCCGGCGCCTGTTCGGCTACACGGAGGGAGAATTCAGAATGTCTAATTCACCGAACAGCACGTCTTTCTGGACTTGTGGGAGGAAACCGGAGCACCCGGAGGAAACCCACGCAGACACGGGGAGAACGTGCAGACTCCACACAGACAGTGACCCAGCCGGAATCGAACCTGGGACCCTGGCGCTGTGAAGCCACAGTGCTAACCACTGTGCTACCGTGCCACCCAAGCCCTCCAGAATGGGCATTAAATGCTGGTGCAGCCAGCCACTCCACATCTCATGAATGAATAAAAAAATGACCTATGGGCCACATGACTAGAGAAGGAAAAATGGAAAGGGAATTCCTCGGTGCTCTTAACCATTTTTCTACTTTCTTTCTGTTCCATTAGGAGGACCTGATGGACAAAGTGATCCAGACAGCTACGAGTCTGCTGGCTGACAACACTATTCAGGCAGCAGCCCTGAAGAGTCAGGAAGTTAAGGAGAAGATCCATGGACACCTCAGCATCTTGAGCGCTGATGGGAAAAATGTCAGTGCTGTGACTGAGGACCCCTTTGTGATCATCTCAAAAGTTGGCTCCGAAATGTACTGGGCACTCATCCATATCTCCCGACTCAATCCCCTCTATTACTTCTCAAAAACCTATTTCATGAAGGTGGTAAGGCACGTTCTGGCACGTCGGAATTTGAAAGTTCGCCCGTCCGGGTCTGGGACCTCCACAGACCACTTTGTGCACCTGTTGAATTACCTTATTTCCAACATTTACAATTATTTCCGCTGGTGCCTCTTTGTGAAACATGCTCGATTGTACAGGTTCCTGGTCGTTGTTGGTTACATGAAGCTGATGAATACGGTCACCCAGGTGGAATGGGAGCTCTTTCTGCGGGGAATCCATGAGCTAAATTGCCATGCACTGCGTAAGGATAGCTGTGTCCTGAGGCCAGTCTGGGTGAGTGAGGAGATCTGGAACAGCTGTGCCATATTGGAATTGCTGCCAGCATTCCGGAACATAAGATTCTCCCTCATCAAGCAAACAAACCAATGGCGGGAGTATTTTGGCCTCTCTTCAACTGTGATTAGTGCAGCTCCCAGTTGTGCATTTTCACACCTCACCATCTTTCAGAAAGCCATTTTGTGGAGACTCTTTCGACCAGAGAAGCTGAGTGTGATCATGAATGATATCGTCAGCTGTGAGCTGGGAGGAACTCTGATCAGAGACCTGCGCTTCACTCACACTTCCCTCTTCAACTACAGTTTGCAGAATACATTCATTATGTTTCTCATCCCAGCTGATTCAGTCACCCTCTCGACACATCCAATATATTGGATTGAACAGATGGCCAGAGAGCATCAGATGCAGGTAAGTGGCTATTATTGCTGTATGTGGTAGCACTGCGGTATTGTGGGTATACCAGACTGGCTGGAGTGGGAGCAGGGAGGAGCCACTGTTTAGATGACCAGTGCCAAACTGTGTGGCAAATGGCTCTCATCAGCATAACACTGAACAAATACCTGTTCTCTGTTGTGTGTCACGCCCTCACTTCAACATAGACTCACAGAATTTACAGTGCAGAATTCGGCCCATCGAGTCTGCACCGGCCCTTGGACAGAGCACCCTATTTAAGCCCATACCTCCACCCTATTCCCGGAAACCAGTAACCCCTCCTAACCATTTTAGACATTAAGGACAATTTATCATGGCCAATCCTCCTACCCTGCACATCTTTGGACTGTGGGCGGAAACCGGAGCACCCGGAGGAAACCCACGCAGACACAGGGAGAACGTGCAGACTCCACACACACAGTGACCCAAACCGGGAATCAAACATTCCTGGTGCTGTGAGGCAACAGTGCTAACCACTGTGCTTCCGTGCCTTGCAGGCACACATATACTGGTGGAACATCAAATTATTCACTCATTTTTCATCTTCTATGATCAGTGCTTTAATCCAGACCAGGTTCAGCTTTATTTTAATATTCACTCTCGAAATATCAGTTTTGCGGGTAAGACCATCATTATTGCCCATCCCTAATTGCTCTTTAAAAGGTGACGGTGAGCTGCCTTCTTGAACAGCTGCAGTTTATGTGGTGTAGGTACACCCACAGTGCTGTTAGGGAGGGAGTTCCAGGATGTTGCCCCAGTGACAGTGAAGGAACGGCCGATATATTTCCCAGTCAGGGTGGTGAGTAACTTGGAGGGGAACCTCCAGGTGGTGGGGTTCCCAGGTATCTGCTGCTCTTGTCCTTCTAGATGGTAATGGTCAGGGGGTTGGAAGGTGTTGTCGAAGGAGTAGGAAATGAAGTTTGCAGGAAATATAAAAACTGACTGTAAACCTTTCTATAGTTATGTTAAAAAAAAAGTATTGGTGAAGACAAATGTAGTGAATACAGTCAGAAACAGGGGAATGTATAATAGGGGACAAAGAAATGGCTGAGCAACAAAATACATACTTTGGTTCTGTCTTCCCAAATAAGGATACAAATCAGGTCCCAGAAATGTTGGGGAACACAGGATTTAGTGAGAGGGAGGAACTGAAGATGATCAACATCAGTAGAGAAATGGTGTTGGGGAAATTGATGGGATTGAAGCTGATAAACCCCCAGGGCCTGAGAATCTACATCCCAGGGGACTGAAGGAGGCGGCTCTGGAAATAGTGGGTACATTGGTGGTCATCTTCCAAGATTCTATAGACTCTGGAACTGTTCCTGCAGATTGGAGGGTGGCTAATGTAACTCCGCTATTTAAAAAGGGAGGTCGAGAGGAAGCAGGGAATTCTAGACCAGTCAGCCTGATGTCTGTAGTGGGGAAAATTCGAGAATTCACTATCAAAGATTTTATAGCAGAGCTCTGAGAAAACAGTGGCAGGGTCGGACAGAGTCAGCATGGATTGATGAAGGGGAAACCATGCTCAACAACGATACTGGAATTCTTCGACGATCTAACGAGTAGAGTTGATGAGGGGGAGCCAGGGGATGTGGTGTATTTGGACGTTCAGGAGGCTTTTGACAAAGTCTCACATAAAAGATTAGTGTGTAAAATGAAAGTGGATGGGATTGGGGGTGGTGTATGGAGATGGATAGAAAACTGGTTGGCAGACAGGAAACAAAGAGTAGAAATGAACGAGTCCTTTTCAAATTAGATGCAGGAAGGATGTTCCCGATGGTGGGTGTGTCCAGAACTAGGGACTCTGTCTGTGGATACGGGGGAGACCATTTAGGACAGAGATGAGGAGAAATCTCTTCACCCAGAGAGTGGTCGGCCTGTGGGATTCGTTACCACAGGAAGTAGCTGAGTCCAAAACACTGTTTTCAAGAAGCAGTTAGATATCGCACTCAGGGTAAAGGGGATCAAAGGATCCGGGGAAAAGCGGGATTAGGCTATTGAGTTGGATGATCAGTCATGATCATAATGAACGGTGGAGCAGGCTCAAAGGGCCGAATGGCCTCCTCCTGCTCCTATTTTTGCTGTGTTTGGATGTTTGTATGAGCCATGCTGAGTTCCTGCAGTGCATCTTGGGTAGATGGTACACTCGGCTGCTACTATGCATTGGGCTGCGTTGTGCTGAGAGGTGGTGAGCTTCAGACGTGTTGCTGAGGGTGGAGGAGGCTGATCAAACTGGATGGTTTATTGTAGGAGCTTTTTCAGTGACTGGGTATTGAGCTGGCTATTACGTGGGGACCCTCTCCTCTTCATTACCGCTCAGCTAAGCACAAAGACTCGCAAAGCCAGCAACTCTGATTAGAACGGCGTCATTCTCCAAGCTTGGCTAACGTACGAAGGAGAGTGATTTGGATAACTTCCACAACCACTCTGCTTTACATTGCTTTAGGTTCAATAGTAATACGCTTTCCAAAAATCAGTAGCCCTGCCTCTGGACTCGCTCAAATCCTTGTAGATACAGATTATATGTTGACTAATGAGTTTTACTTTTGGCAGCATGGTAACTGTGTGATCATAGAGTCATGGATGTTTACAGCAGGGAAACAGGCCCTTCGGCCCAGCTTGTCCATGCCGCCCAGTTTCTATCACTGAGCTCATCCCACTTTCCCGCACTTGGCCCCTATCCCCCTCTACCCACACTGTACATGTAACTGTCTAACTGCTTTTAAAAGGAAAACATTGTACCCCCCTCTACCACTGCCTCTGGCAGCCAGTTTCAGACACCCTCCAGTTCTAGACTTCTCTACCTTTTGGGAAAAGATGTTGACTCTATGCCCTTCTCAATGCCTCTCATTATTTTATAGACCTCTCTAAGATCACCCCTAAGCCTCCTACGCTGCAGGGGAAAAAGTCCCAATCTATCCAGCCCCTCCTTATAACTCAGACCATCAAGTCCCAGTAGCAACTTCGTAAATCTCTTCTGCACTCTTTCTAGTTTAACAATATCCTTCCTATAATAGGCTGACCAGAACTGAACACAGTGTTCCATGTGTGGGTCTTGCCAATGTCTTGTACAACTTCAATAAGACGCCCCCGACTCCTGTATTCAATATTCTGATCAATAAAACCCAGCCTGCTGACAGCCTTCTTCACCACCCTGTCCACCTGCCACTCCACCTTCAAGGAGCTGTGAACCTGTTCCCCTAGATCTCTTTGTTCTGTAACTCTCCCCAACTCCCTACCATTAACTGAGTAGGTCCTGCCTCGATACGATCTACCAAAATGCATCACCTCACATTTATCCAAATTAAACTCCATCTGCCACTCATCAGCCCACGGGCCCAATTGGTCAAGATCCTGTTGCAATCTTATATAACCTTCTTCACTATCGACTATGCCACCAATCTTGGTGCTATCTGCAAACTTACAATGCCTCCTACATTCTCATCCAAATCATTAATATATATAGCAAATAACAGTGGACCCAGCACCGATCCATGAGGCACACCGCTGGTCACAGGCCTCCAGTTTGAAAAACAATCCTCCACAACCACCCTTTGGCATCAGTCGCCGAGCCAATTGGCTACTTCACCCTGGATTCCGTGAGATTTAACCTTTTGCAACAACCTACCGTGCGGTACCTTGTCAAAGGCCTTGCTAAAGTCCATGTAGACAACGTCGGCTACACCTCATCCACACCTTCTTGGTTACCCCTTCAAAAAACTCAATCAAATTGGTGAGACATGATTTTCCCCTTACAAAGCCATGCTGACTGTCCCTAATTAGCCTTTGCCTGTCTAAATGCCTGCAGATCCTGTCCCTCAGAATACCCTCTAACGACTTACCCACTACAGAAATAAGGCTCATCGGTCTGTAGTTCCCAGGCTTATCCCGGCAGCCGTTCTTGAACAAGGGCACAACATTTGCCACCCTCCAATCTTCAGGCCCCTCTCCTGTGGCTGTCAATTATTCAAATATCTCAGCTAGGGGGGCTGGCAACTTCCTCCCTAGCCTCCCACACCATCCTGGGATACATTTCATCAGGTCCCAGGGATTTATCTATATTGATGCACTTTAATACCTCCAGCACCTCCTTCTCTGCAATATGTACACTCCTCAAGACATCACTTTTTATTTCCCCAATTTCCATAACAGTCGTGGCTTTGTCAACATTAAATACCGACGAAAAATATTCATTTAGGACCTCTCCCATCCCTTGTGGTTCTGCACAGAGATGACCTTGTTTATCCTAAAGAGGCTCTCCCCTCTCCCTAGTCACCGTTTTACCCTTTATGTATCTGTAAAAGCTCTTAGCATTTTCCTTTGCCTTATCTGCCAAGACAATCTCATGTCCCCTTTTTGCCCTCTTGATTTCTCTCTTAATTCTACTCCGACAACCTCTATACTCTTCAAGGGATCCATTTGATCCCAGCTGCCTATGCGTGTCACAATGCCTCCTTCTTCCTTTTGACCATTGCCTCAATATCCCGAGTAATCCATGGTTCCCTCCTTCTCCCAGCCTTATCCTTCACTCTAAGAGGAATGTGCTCATCCTGAACCCTAGTTGAAATACTCCCACTTACCAGCCGACCACTTACCTGTAAACAGTCTCCACCAATCAACTTTTGAAAGTTCCCGCCTGCTACCCTCAAAATTCGCCTTGCTCCAATTTAGAATTTTAACTTTTGGGCCAGAACTATCATTCATGGGTCAGCTCATGGTATAATCATGTCCTGTCCACTGGCCATCTATTGTTTTTCAAGAACCCCTCATCCGCTATTGTTCGCTCACCGGCACTCCCATTTCCTCTTCCAATGGTGTGGTCCCCAGCTGTACCATTGCCTGTCTTTTCAGGGGTCTGGGGTTGCTGATGAGACCTGCTTTGTCTTGATTTGTTTCTGCCGACCACATTATTTCTGTCTAATTCTGTCTTTTTCATGAATGTGGTCAAGCTAGCTCGCTTAAATCTCATCATACATTGTGGCCACCACTATTAGCAAGAGTTTAAATGCTTATTACTGCTGTGTTCTAAAAATACATGTTTAATGGTTAATAATGATAACTGGATATATTTTCTGTGCTTAGTTTCAGTCCTGAATAAACTAACTAGTAGAACTAATCTAGTATTATCCTAGCTCTCTGGTTTGAAGTGGTCCCATCTCAAGACGCCCCCTTTCAGTTACTAATGTCTGACAGACCACTCTGTGTTTCAGAATAACGTCCATATAATTTGTTTGGGATCAAATAATCAAACCGCTATGATTCTCCATGAGTTAAGGAAGGCCATGAGCAGAGGAAAATGGCTGGTGCTGAATAACTGTCACTTATTGGAATACTGGGACACTCACTTGGTAACGTTGCTGCTTCAGATAATCAATGCTCAAAGAGGTGAGTCAAATATTCTTTAATTAAATACCCAAACTCCAGAAAACTAGTAAGAAAAACTCCCTCCACAGCATTCACACACTCCCAGGACAGGTACAGCACGGGGTTAGATACAGAGTAAAGCTCCCTCTACACTGTCCCCATCAAACACTCCCAGGACAGGTACAGCACGGGGTTAGATACAGAGTAAAGCTCCCTCTACACTGTCCCCATCAAACACTCCCAGGACAGGTACAGCACGGGGTTAGATACAGAGTAAAGCTCCCTCTACACTGTCCCCATCAAACACTCCCAGGACAGGTACAGCACGGGGTACAGGTACAGTGTATAGCTCCCTCTACACTGTCCCCATCAAACACTCCCAGGACAGGTACAGCACGGGGTTAGATACAGAGTAAAGCTCCCACTACACTGTCCCCATCAAACACTCCCAGAACAGGTACAGCACGGGGTACAGGTACAGAGTAAAGCTCCCTCTACACTGTCCCCATCACACACTCCCAGAACAGGTACAGCACGGGGTTAGATACAGAGTAAAGCTCCCTCTACACTGTCCAATCACACACTCCCAGAACAGGTACAGCACGGGGTTAGATACAGAGTAAAGCTCCCTCTGCACTGTCCCCATCAAACACCCCCAGGAGAGGTACAGCACGGGGTTAGATACAGAGTAAAGCTCCCTCCACACTGTCCCCATCAAACACTCCCAGGACAGGTACAGCACAGGTTAGATACAGAGTAAAGCTCCCTCTACACTGCCCCATCAAACACTCCCAGGAGAGGTACAGCACGGGGTTAGATACAGAGTAAAGCTCTCTCTACACTGTCCCCATCAAACACTCCCAGGACAGGTACAACACAGGGTTAGATACGGAGTACAGCTCCCTCCACACTGCCCCATCAAACATTCCCAGGATAAGTACATGACTGGGTTAGATACAGAGTAAAGCTCCCTCTACACTGTCCCCATCAAACACTCCCAGGACAGGTACAGCACGGGGTTAGATACAGAGTGAAGCTCCCTCTACACTGTCCCATCAAACATTCCCAGGGTAAGTACAGGGCTGGGTTAGATACAGAGTAAAGCCACCTCTACACTGTCGCCATCAAACACTCCCAGGACAGGTACAGCACGGGGTTAGATACAGAGTAAAGCTCCCTCTACACTGTCCCCATCAAACACTCCCAGGACAGATACAGCACGGGGTTAGATACAGAGTAAAGCTCCCTCTACACTGTCCCCATCAAACACTGCCAGGACAGGTACAGCACGGGGTTAGATACAGAGTAAAGCTCCCTCTACACTGTCCCCATCAAACACTCCCAGGACAGGTACAGCACGGGGTTAGATACAGAGTAAAGCTCCCTCTACACTGTCCCCATCAAACACTCCCAGGACAGGTACAGCACGGGGTTAGATACAGAGTAAAGCTCCCTCTACACTGTCCCCATCAAACACTCCCAGGAGAGGTACAGCACGGGGTTAGATACAGAGTAAAGCTCCCTCTGCACTGTCCCCATCAAACACTCCCAGGACAGGTACAGCACGGGGTTAGATACAGGGTAAAGCTCCCTCTACACTGTCCCCATCAAACACTCCCAGGACAGGTACAGCACGGGGTTAGATACAGAGTAAAGCTCCCTCTACACTGTCCCCATCAAACACTCCCAGGACAGGTACAGCACGGGGTTAGATACAGAGTAAAGCTCCCTCTACACTGTCCCCATCAAACACTCCCAGGACAGATACAACACGGGGTTAGATACAGAGAGAAGCTCCCTCTACACTGTCCCCATCAAACACTCCCAGGACAGGTACAGCAAGGGGTTAGATACAGAATAAAGCTCCCTCTCCACTGTCCCCATCAAACACTCTCAGGACAGGTACAGCACGGGGTTAGATACAGAGTAAAGCTCCCTCTACACTGCTCCCATCAAACACTCCCAGGACGGGTACAGCACGGGGTTAGATACAGAGTAAAGCTCCCTCTACACTGTCCCCATCAAACACTACCAGGACAGGTACAGCACAGGGTTAGATACAGAGTAAAGCTCCATCTACACTGTTCCCATTAAACACTCCCAGGACAGGTACAGCATGGGGTTAGATACTGAGTAAAGCTCCCTCTACACTGTCCCCATCAAACACTCCCAGGACAGGTATTGCACGGGGTTAGATACCGAGTAAAGCTCCCTCTGCACTGTCCCCATCAAACACTACCAGGACAGGTACAGCACGGGGTTAGATACAGAGTAAAGCTCCCTCTATACTGTTCACATCAAACACTCCCAGGACAAGTACAGCACAGGGTTAGATACAGAGTAAAGCTCCCTCTACACTGTCCCCATCAAACACTCCCAGGACAGGTACAGCACAGGTTAGATGCAGAGTAAAGCTCCCTCTACACTGACCCATCAAACACTCCAAGGACTGGAACAGCACGGGGTTAGATACAGAGTAGAGCTCCCCGTACACTGTCCCCATCAAACACTCCCAGTACAGGTACAGCACGGGGTTAGATACAGAGTAAAGCTCCCTCTACACTGTCCCCATCAAACACTCCCAGGACAGGTACAACACAGGGTTAGATACGGAGTACAGCTCCCTCCACACTGCCCCATCAAACATTCCCAGGATAAGTACATGACTGGGTTAGATACAGAGTAAAGCTCCCTCTACACTGTCCCCATCAAACACTCCCAGGACAGGTACAGCACAGGGTTAGATACAGAGTAAAGCTCCCTCTACACTGTCCCCATCAAACACTCCCAGGACAGGTACAGCACGGGGTTAGATACAGAGTAAAGCTCCCTCTACACTGTCCCCATCAAACACTCCCAGGACAGGTACAGCACGGGGTTAGATACAGAGTAAAGCTCCCTCTACACTGTCCCCATCAAACACTCCCAGGACAGGTACAGCACGGGGTTAGATACAGAGTAAAGCTCCCTCTACACTGTCCCCATCAAACACTCCCAGGACAGTTCTAGACACTGACCATTGAAGGCCATGGACATGAATCAGAGAATTAACAAATCATAGAAGGAGGACATTCAGCCCATCATGGCTGTGCTCGTTCTCAGATTTCCCCCATTGCTCTGCAAATTTCAAAGATCCAACTCCCTTTTGAAATCCACGATTGAATCTTCACCACTCTCAGACAACAGAGGCTGCAATCTCCGCTTGCGGGATTCTTGTGCCTGCAGTCCGCGCACGGGTTATCCTGCAACGTGGTGTAGCCACAATGGGAAATCCCACAGGCATTTTGGCGGGAACAGATGATCCCGCTGTTGGCGAGGGCGCGGCACTGAGGAACACACGGTCAGCGGACCAGTAAATCTGCCCCGTATTCCAGATCCTCCCCAGATTCCAGATCCTCCCCAGATTCCAGATCCTCCCCAGATTCCAGATCCTCCCCAGATTCCAGATCCTCCCCAGATTCCAGATTCTCGCCATATTGCAGATCCTCACCGGATTCCAAATCCTCACAAGATTCCAGGGTTTCATCAAAAGACCAAGGAACAGAATTAGGCCGCTCGGCCCATCGAGTCTCCTCCGCCATTCAATCATGGCTGATATGTTTCTCATCCCCATTCTCCTGCTTTCTTCCCGTAACCCCTGATCCCCTTATTAATCAAGAACCTATCTATCTCTGTCTTAAAGACACTCAGTGATTGCGGCAAAGAGTTCCACAGATTCACCACCCTCTGGCTGAAGAAATTCCTCCTCATCTCTTTTGCACCCTTTCCAATGCTTCCACATCCTTCCTATAATGAGGTGACCAGAACTGCACACAATACTCCAAATGTGGTCTAACCAAGGTCTTGTATAGTTGCAGCATAACCTCACGGCTCTTAAACTCAAGCCCCCTGTTAATAAACGCTAACACACTATAAGCCTTCTTCACGGCTCTATCCACTTGAGTGGCAACCTTCAGAGATCTGTGGACATGAACCCCAAGATCTCTCTGTTCCTCCATATTCCTCAGAACCCTGCCGTTAACCTTATAATCCGCATTAAAATTTGTTCGACCAAAATTAATCACCTCACACTTATCAGGGTTAAACTTCATCTGCCACTTTTCAGCCCAGCTCTGCATCCTATCAATGTCTCTTTGCAGCCTACAACAGCCCTCCACCTCATCCACTACTCCACCAATCTTGGTGTCATCAGCAAATTTACTGACCCACCCTTCAGCCCCCTCCTCCAAGTCATTGATAAAAATCACAAATAGCAGAGGACCCAGCACTGATCCCTGTGGTACACCGCTGGTAACTGGTCTCCAGTCTGAAAATTTACCATCCACCACCACCCTCTGTCTTCTATGTGATAGCCAGTTACTTATCCAATTAGCCAAATTTCCCTCTATCCCACACCTCCTTACTTTCTTCATAAGCCGACCATGGGGAACCTTATCAAACGCCTTACTAAAATCCATGTATACGACATCAACTGCTCTACCTTCATCTATGTACTTAGTTACCTCCTCAAAGAATACAATCAAACTTGTGAGGCAAGACTTACCCCTCACAAATCCGCATTGACTATCCTGGATTAAGCTGTATCTTTCCAAATGATCATTTATCCTATCCCTCAGGACCCTTTCCAATAATTTACCTATGACCAAAGTGAGACTAACCGGCCTATAATTCCCAGGGTTATACCTATTCTCTTACAAGGAGACAACATTCGCTCATGACAACTACCCTGTGACTACCACACCTGAAATCTGCATTGCAATCTTTTCCTCCACATCTCTGTTACTGTTTGGGGGCCTATAGAAAACTCCTAACAAAGTGACCGCTCCTTTCCTATTTCTAACTTCAGCCCACACTACCTCAGTAGACAGATCCTCCTCAAACTGCCTTCCTGCAGCTTTCGGCGGAAGGAGCGGAACGGAGAGGAGGCAGCGCAGCGCGGAGAGAGACACAGCAGCACGATGCCTGAAGAAATTCGCACCGTTGATGATGAGGTGGAAACCTTTGCCTTTCAGGCTGAGATTGCTCAGCTTATGTCATTGATCATCAACACCTTCTATTCTAACAAAGAAATCTTCCTCCGGGAACTTATCTCCAATTCCTCTGATGCTCTGGACAAGATCCGATATGAAAGCTTGACCGATCCTTCAAAATTGGAAAGTGGCAAGGATCTGAAGATTGAAATCATCCCCAACCTGCGCGAACGTACCCTCACCGTCATCGACACTGGGATCGGGATGACCAAGGCTGATCTGATTAACAACTTGGGCACCATTGCCAAGTCTGGAACCAAGGCCTTCATGGAAGCTCTGCAGGCTGGTGCAGATATTTCCATGATTGGCCAGTTTGGTGTTGGCTTCTATTCTGCCTACTTGGTGGCTGAGAAGGTTACAGTGCTCAGCAAGCACAATGACGATGAGGCATATGTCTGGGAATCATCAGCTGGTGGCTCCTTCACTGTCAAAACTTATACTGGAAAGGGTGATGGGGAAGACTCTGCTGATGCAGTCATCCGTGGTACAAAGGTGGTCCTGCACCTGAAAGAAGATCAGGCTGAGTATCTAGAGGAGAAGAGGATCAAAGAGGTTGTGAAGAAACACTCTCAGTTCATTGGTTATCCTATTACACTCTTTGTTGAGAAGGAACGGGAAAAGGAGATCAGTGATGATGAGGCTGAAACCGAGGAAAAGCCGGAGAAAGAGGATGGTGCGGATATGGATGAAGGAGAGAAGCCCAAGATTGAAGATGTAGGTTCTGATGAGGAAGAAGATGGTGAAAAGAAGGACAAGAAAAAGACCAAGAAGATCAAAGAGAAATATATTGACCAAGAGGAGCTGAACAAAACCAAACCCATTTGGACTCGCAATCCTGATGACATCACGCAGGAGGAGTATGGCGAGTTCTACAAGAGCCTCACTAATGATTGGGAGGACCATCTTGCTGTGAAGCATTTCTCTGTTGAGGGCCAGCTGGAATTCCGTGCCCTCCTGTTCATTCCCAGGAGGGCTCCCTTTGACCTCTTTGAAAACAAGAAGAAGAAGAACAACATCAAGCTCTATGTGCGCCGAGTATTCATCATGGACAGTTGTGAGGAGCTGATCCCAGAGTATCTGAACTTTGTTCGTGGTGTGGTGGACTCTGAGGACCTGCCCTTGAATATTTCCCGAGAAATGCTGCAACAGAGCAAAATCCTGAAGGTCATTCACAAGAACATTGTCAAGAAGTGCATGGAGCTGTTCTCTGAGCTGGCAGAGGACAAGGAAAACTACAAGAAATTCTATGAGCAGTTCTCAAAGAACCTGAAGCTGGGTATACATGAGGACTCCCAGAATCGCAAGAAGCTGTCTGAAATGCTGCGTTACCACACCTCGCAGTGTGGAGACGAGCTCACCCCATTGTCAGACTATGTCTCCCGAATGAAGGAAAACCAGAAATGCATCTACTATATAACCGGTGAAAGCAAAGATCAAGTAGCTAACTCTGCCTTTGTGGAGTGCGTCAGGAAGCGGGGCTTTGAGGTGGTATACATGACTGAGCCCATCGATGAATATTGTGTGCAGCAGCTGAAGGAGTTTGATGGTAAGCAGCTTGTCTCTGTCACAAAGGAGGGCCTTGAGCTGCCTGAGGACGATGAGGAGAAGAAAAAGCGTGAAGAAGACCGAGCCAAGTATGATAACCTGTGCAAGCTCATGAAAGAGATTCTGGACAAGAAGGTGGAGAAGGTGACTGTTTCGAACCGGCTTGTCTCCTCCCCATGCTGCATTGTGACCAGCACCTATGGCTGGACTGCTAACATGGAGAGGATCATGAAGGCTCAAGCCCTGAGGGACAATTCAACCATGGGTTATATGATGGCCAAGAAACACCTGGAGATCAACCCTGACCACCCAATCGTGGACACTCTGAGGCAGAAAGCTGAAGTAGACAAGAATGACAAAGCTGTTAAAGACCTTGTGATCCTGCTCTTTGAGACTGCGCTGTTGTCCTCTGGGTTTTCATTGGATGATCCACAGACACACTCTAACCGTATCTACAGAATGATCAAGCTGGGTCTGGGTATTGATGATGATGAGGTGCCTGTGGAAGAGACCACTCCACAACCTGTTGAAGAGATCCCACCTCTGGAGGGAGATGAGGATGCATCCCGCATGGAGGAAGTTGACTAAAGCTGCTCTCTTCCTTTCTGTATTCTTCCTTGGTCGGCTCGTTGGTCTAGGGGTATGATTCTCGCTTGGGGTATGATTCTCGCTTGGGGACTTTCATTTTAGGGGCAGCAGGGTAGCATGGTGGTTAGCATAAATGCTTCACAGCTCCAGGGTCCCAGGTTCGATTCCCGGCTGGGTCACTGTCTGTGTGGAGTCTGCACGTCCTCCCCCTGTGTGCGTGGGTTTCCTCCGGGTGCTCCGGTTTCCTCCCACAGTCCAAAGATGTGCGGGTTAGGTGGATTGGCCATGCTAAATTGCCCGTAGTGTCCTAATAAAAAAAAGTAAGGTTAAGGGGGGGTTGTTGGGTTACGGGTATAGGGTGGATACGTGGGTTTGAGTAGGGTGATCATAGCTCGGCACAACATTGAGGGCCGAAGGGCCTGTTCTGTGCTGTACTGTTCTATGTTCTATGTTCTATGTTGGTGTATTCAATTGGACTGCTGTATTTAATTTGGACTTTTGAAAGGATCTGTTGTGCAGTGTGTAAAGTAATGATTGTCTGACTAGTCTGATCAGATCAATGTGGATTGGACCTGCTCTCTTTAGGGGGCGGAATCTTGCACTACAGTCGTTATCAGATGTTACTGTCCTTTTTTTATTATTTTCAAACGCATGTCATTTATACTTTTGCAGCTCTGTGCTGCAAAATAAAATCCGACGCTACTGGTGCAAAAAAAAAAAAAAAAACTGCCTTCCTGCAGCCATTATACTATCCTTGATTAACAATGACCAGCAGAGCTGGTTTAGCTCACTGGGCTAGACAACTGGTTTATCATGCAGAACAAGGCTGGCAGCGCAGGTTCAATTCCCGTACCAGCTTACCTGAACAGGCGCCAGAATCTGGCAACTAGGGCTTTTCACAGTAACTTCATAGTTGTGACGATAAAAGATTATTATTAGCATCTCCAGCCGGCAGCACAGTAGCATGGTGGTTAGCATAAATGCTTCACAGCTCCAGGGTCCCAGGTTCGGTTCCCGGCTGGGTCACTGTCTATGCGTCCTCCCCGTGTGTGCATGGGTTTCCTCCGGGTGCTCCGGTTTCCTCCCACAGTCCAAAGATGTGCGGGTTAGGTGGATTGGCCATGCTAAATTGCCCGTAGTGTCCTAAAAGTAAGGTTAAAGGGGGGTTGTTGGGTTACGGGTATAGGGTGGATACGTGGGTTTGAGTAGGGTGATCATTGCTCGGCACAACATCGAGGGCCGAAGGGCCTGTTCTGTGCTGTACTGTTCTATGTTCAATGCTACTCCTCCACCTCTTTTACCACCTTCCCTAATCTTACTGAAACATCTAAACCCCGGAACCTCCAACAACCATTCCTGCCCCTGTTCTATCCACGTCTCCGTAATGGCCACAACATCGTAGTCCCAGGTAGTAATCTATGCTTCAAACTCACCAACCTTATTCCTGATGCTCCTCGCATTGAAGTAGACACACTTCAAACCACCTTCCTGCCTGCAGGTCCACTCTTGTGACCTTGGTACCTTCATCAGTACTGCACTGCCCTCAACTTCCTGAACAACAGCAACACTGACCAAGAGTAACTATTCACATGAACTGAATAGTTACTTTGCATCAGTCTTCATGGTGGAAGACACCAGTGGGCTGTCAGAGCTCCAGGGGAACCAGGGGGCAGAGGTGAGTGTAGTGGCCATCACTAAGGAGAAGGTTCAGGGGAAACTGAAAGGCCTGAAGGTGAATAAGTCACATAGACCGGATGGGCTACACCCCAGGGTTCTAAAGGAGATAGCTGAGGAGATTGTGTAGGCATTAGTGATGATCTTTCAGGAATCACTGGAGGCAGGAAGGGTCCCAGACGACAGAAAAGTGGCTAATGTAACACCCCTGTTTAAGAAGGGAGGGAGGCAGATGACGGGAAATTATAGGCCGGTTAGCCTGACTTCGGTCATTGGTAAGATTTTAGAGTCTGTTATTAAAGATGAGATTGCGGAGTATTTGGAAGTGCATGGTAAAATAGGACTGAGTCAGCACGGCTTTGTCAAAGGAAGGTTGTGTCTGACAAATCTGTTAGAGATCTTTGAGGAGGTAACAAGGAAGTTAGACAAAAGAGAACCAGTGGGCGTGACTTATTTAGATTTCCAGAAGGCCTTTGACAAGGTGCCGCATAGGAGACTGTTAAATAAGTTAAGAGCCCATGGTGTTCAGGGTAAGATCCTGGCATGGATAGAGGATTGGCTGACTGGCAGAAGGCAGAGAGTGGGAGATAAAGGGGTCTTTTTCAGGATGGCAGCCGGTGACTAGTGGTGTGCCTCAGGGGTCGGTGCTGGGACCACAACTTTTCACAATATACATTAATGATCTGGTAGAAGATACTGAAGGCACTGTTGCTAAGTTTGCAGATGATACAAAGATCTGTAGAGGGACAGGTAGTATTGAGGAAGCAGGGGAGCTGCAGAAGGACTTGGACAGGCTAGGAGAGTGGGCAATGAAGTGGCAAATGAAATACAATGTGGAAAAGTGTGAGGTTATACACTTTGGAAGGAGGAATCTAGGCACAGACTATTTTCTAAATGGGGAAATGCTTCGGAAAGCAGAAGCTGAAAGGGACTTGGGAGTCCTTGTTCACGATTCTCTTAAGGTTAACGTGCAGTTTCAGTCGACAGTTAAGAAGGCAAATGCAATGTTAGCATTCATGTCGAGAGGGCTAGAATACAAGACCAGGGATGTACTTCTGAGGATATATAATGCTCTGGTCAGACCACATTTGGAGTATTGTGAGCAGTTTTGGGCCCCATATCTAAGGAAGGATGTGCTGGCCTTGGAAAGGGTCCAGAGGAGGTTCACAAGAATGATCCCTGGAATGAAGAACTTGTCGTATGAGGAACGTTTGAGGACTCTGGGTCTGTACTCGTTGGTGTTTAGAAGGATGAGGGGGGATCTTATTGACCTTACAGGATACTGCGAGGCCTGGATAGAGTGGACGTGGAGAGGATGTTTCCACTTGTAGGAAAAACTAAAAGCGGAGGATCCAATCTCAGACTAAAGGGAAAAACTAGAAACAGAGGACACAATCTCAGACTGAAGGGACGGTCCTTTAAAACAGAGATGAGGAGGAATGTCTTCAGCCAGAGGGTGGTGAATCTGTGGAACTCTTTGCCGCAGAAGGCTGTGGAGGCCAAATCACTGAGTGTCTTTAAGACAGAGGTAGATAGGTTCTTGATTAATAAGGGGATCAGGGGTTATGGGGAGAATGGGGATGAAAAAATATCAGCCATGATTGAATGATGGAGCAGATTTGATGGGCCGAGTGGCCTCATTCTGATCCTGTGTCTTATGGTCAGGAAATCAACGGGTGTGAGTGCGCTGCCGGTGAAGGGGAGGGTCCTGCTGTCGGATAATCCAGCCCCTGGGTATCCCACTGGTGTCTTCCACCGTGAAGACTGTTGCAAAGTAACTTTTCAGTTCATCTGCCATTTCTTTGTTTCCTATTATTAGTTCTCCAGCCACATTTTTCAGTTGTCCAATGTTTAATTTTGCCTCTCTTACCTTTTATATATTGGAAAAACTCTTCCATTCTTCTTTTCTATTACTCGCTAGCTTGCTCATATTTCATCTTCTCCCCCCTTTTTGTTTTTTTAGTCCTCTACTCACTTTTAAAGGCTTCCCAATCCTCTGGCTTCCCAATAATCCTCGCCACTTTGTCTGCTTTTTCTTTAGCCTTTATGCTGTCCTTGACCTCCCTCACCAACCATGGATGCCTTGTCCTCCCCTTAGCATGTTTCCTCCTCCTTGGGATGAATTTCTGTTGTGCCTCCCGAATAACCCCCAAAAACAAAAATTGCTGTTCCACTGTCTTCCCTGCTCGGCTCCTTCTCCAATCAACTGTGGCCAGCTGCTTTCTCCCTTATGTCATTGACGTCACCAGATTGCTCCAAAACCATCTCTTAGACATTCCACAAATTCCTTTTCTTGGGATCCACTACCAACCTGATTTTACCAGTCCACCTGCATATTGAAGTGCCCCATGATTATTGTAATATTGCCTTTTTTACATGCCTTTTCTATCTTCTGATTTATTTTCTGCCCCACATCCTGACTACTGCTAGGGGATCTGTACATATCTCCCATCAGGGTCTTTTTATCTTTGAGATTCCTCAACTCTACCCACAGAGATTCTGTGCCTTCTGATCCTATATCGCTCCTTGCTATCGATTTAACTTCATCCCTTACTAACAAAGCAACCCCGCTCCCTTTGCCCATCTGCCTGTCCTTTCGATAAGACACATATCCTTGGATATTTAGATCCCAGCCCTGATCCCCTTGCAGCCACGTCTATGTGATAGAGCACAGAAAAATACAGCACAGAACAGCCCCTTTGGCCCACGGTGTTGCACCGAACTTTAGTCCTAGATTAAGAACAAATTAATCTACACCGCATCAATCTATCATAATCCATGTACCTATCCAATAGCCGTTTGAAGGTCCCTAATGTTTCCGACTCAACTACTTCCACAGGCAGTGCATTCCATGCCCCCATTACTCTCTGGGTAAAGAACCTACCTCTGACATCCCCTCTATATCTTCCACCATTTACCTTAAATCTATGTCCCCTTGTAATGGTGTGTTCCACCCGGGGAAAAAGTCTCTGACTGTCTACTCTATCTATTCCCCTGATCATCTTATAAACCTCTATCAAGTCACCCCCTCATCCTTCTCCGTTCTAATGAGAAAAGGCCTAGCACCCTCAACCTTTCCTCGGAAGACCTACTCTCCATTCCAGGCAACATCCTGGTAAATCTCCTTTGCACCTTTTCCAAAGCTTCCACATCCTTCCTAAAATGAGGTGACCAGAACTGCACACAGTACTCCAAATGTGGCCTGACCAAGGTTTTGTACAGCTGCATCATCACCTCACGGCTCTTAAATTCAATCCCTCTGCTAATGAACGCTGGCACACCATAGGCCTTCTTCACAGCTCTATCCACTTGAGTGGCAACTTTCAAAGATCTATGAACATAGACACCAAGATCTCTCTGCTCCTCCACATTGCCAAGAACCCTACATCGATGCCCACAACATCGTGCCGGCCAATTTCAATGTGCGCAACAAGCTCATTTACCTTGTTCCGTATACTGCGCGCATTTAGGTAAAATACCCTCAGTCCTGCATTGACCACCTCCCTTCTCGTAATTGTCCCTTTTTTTGCTCTACCTGAAGTTGGATTCCTGCCGCCTTCTATACTCTCTGTTCTATTACGTGTTCTGGAAACTTTACTAACCTATCCTGAGCCCTCGGCCCTTTTAACTAGTTTAAACTCCTCATCATTAACCTGCACCTCTGCCTTCTCCTTTAACCTTGATTTTCTAATTCTCCAGACAACTGCACCCTCCTCCCCACTATTCAGTTTAAAGCTCTAGCTGCAGCCCTAGTTACCGATTCACCAGGATTCTGGTCCCAGCGTGATTTCGATGAAGACTATCCCTTCGGAACAGGGTCCCCTCTTCCCCAGTACTGGGGCCAATGTCCCACGAATTCAAACCCATTTCTCCCACATCAATCTTTGAGCCACGGATTTACTTCCGTAATATTATTGACCCTCTGCCAATTTGCTCATGGCTAAGGTAGTAATCCAGAGATTATTACCTTTTTGGTTCTGCTATTAATTTAGCTCCCAGCTGTTATTACTCCCTTAGCAAAACCTCTGTCCTTGTTCAGTCTATGTCTTGGTACCAACGTGGACCGCAACAACTGGATCTTTACCCTTAAACTCCCAAGTTCCTCTACAGCCCAGATGAGATACCCCTAGCCCGAGCACCAGGCAGGCATAAAACATAGAACTTACAGCGTAGTACAGGCCCTTCGGCCCTCGATGTTGCGCCGTCCTGTGAAACCACTCTAAAGCCCATCTACACTATTCCCTTATCGTCCATATGCCTATCCAATGACCATTTGAATGCGTTTAGTGTTGGCGAGTCCACTACTGTTGCAGGCAGGGCATTCCACACCCTTACTACTCTCTGAGTAAAGAACCTCCCTCTGACATCTGTCCTATATCTATCTCCCCTCAATTTAAAGCTATGTCCCCTCGTGCTGGACATCACCATCCGAGGAAAAAGGCTCTCACTGTCCACCCTATCTAACCCTCTGATCATCTTGTATGCCTCAATTAAGTCACCTCTTAACCTTCTTCCCTCTAACAAAAACAGCCTCAAGTCCCTCAGCCTTCCCTCATAAGATCTTCCCTCCATACCAGGCAACATCCTGGTAAATCTCCTCTGCACCCTTTCCAAAGCTTCCACATCCTTCCTATAATGTGACGACCAGAACGGCACGCAATACTCCAAATGCGGCCGTACTAGAGTTTTGTACAGCTGCAACAAGGCAACACAACCTTCGGGATTCTCGAACCTGGTCTCAGAGAACAGTGTCAATGCCCCAAACTACACTATCCCCAATTACAACTACATTTCTTTTCTCTCCCCCGACTTGAATGTCTCCCTGTACCACGGTGCTGAGGTCAGTTTGCTCGTCCTCCCAGCAGTCCCCGTTCCTGTCGACACAGGGCGCAAGAATCTCAACCGTGTTGGACAAGACCTAGGACTGAAGTTCTTGCAACCCTACCTCCTGCATCCCTCTCCCTGCCTCACTCACAGCCACACCCTCCTGTCCCTGACCACTGGTGAATTCAAGGTAGTTAGTCTAAATTTAATCCAGATCCTCACAGGATTCCAGATCCTCCCCAATTGACAGATCCTCACCAGATTCCATATCCTCACCAGATTCCATATCCTCACCAGATTCCATATCCTCACCAGATTCCAGATCCTTACCAAATTCCAGATCCTCTCCAGATTCCAGATTCTCACCAGACCCTCACTAGATTCCAGATCCTCTCCAGATTCCAGATCCTCACCAGATCCTCACCAGATTCCAGATCCTCACCAGATCCTCACCAGATTCCAGATCCTTACCAAATTCCAGATCCTCTCCAGATTCCAGATTCTCACCAGACCCTCACTAGATTCCAGATCCTCTCCAGATTCCAGATCCTCACCAGATCCTCGCCAGATTCCAGATCCTCACCAGATTCCAGATCCTCGCCAGATTCCAGATCCTCGCCAGATTCCAGATCCTCACCAGATCCTCGCCAGATTCCAGATCCTCGCCAGATTCCAGATCCTCTCCAGATTCCAGATTCTCACCAGACCCTCACCAGATTCCAGATCCTCTCCAGATTGCAGATTCTCACCAGGCCCTCACCAGATTCCAGATCCTCTCCAGATTCCAGATTCTCACCAGATCCTCTCCAGATTACAGATCCTCACCAGATTCCAGATCCTCACCAGATTCCAGATCCTCACCAGATCCCAGATTCTCACCAGATCCTCTCCAGATTCCAGATTCTCACCAGATCCTCTCCAGATTCCAGATCCTCACCAGATTCCAGATCCTCACCAGATTCCAGATCCTCTCCAGATTCCAGATTCTCACCAGGCCCTCACCAGATTCCAGATCCTCTCCAGATTCCAGATCCTCTCCAGATTCTAGATCCTCACCAGATCCCAGATTCTCACCAGGTTCCAGATCCTCGCCAAATTCCAGATCCTCGCCAGATTCCAGATCCTCTCCAGATTCCAGATCCACACCAGATCCCAGATTCTGTCCATTTGACAGATCCTAACTAGATTCAGCATAAATAGGATTTTCGTCTTGTTGCCTTTGCATATTTTCCCAATTATTTTAAAGCTGCATCCTCCAACTGACGCCACATTTTTCTTCCAGGTTACATTCCGTCCAAAGCTGCTGCTCCCAATGTGTCGTCCGAACATTACCAATGTAACATTCTCGAAGAAGATCAGCTGACTGACGTGACAGAGGCTGGGGACAAAATCCATCCGGATTTCCACCTGTGGATGATTTGTGACAGCAGTGCCTGCGGTTCACTGCCAGGTGTGTCTGAACTATCATGATGTCTTCTCACTGCTTCATAGTCCATAGAATCATTGAGGCATAGAAAAGTTACAGCATTCGGCCCACCTTGTCGATGCCAGCCAGGTGCCCTTTCTAATCCCACCTTCCTGCACCCGGTCCACAGCCCTGTACCTTACAGCACTGAAGGTGCTGATCCAGGTGCCTTTTGAAAGAGTTTAGGGTCTCTGCCTCCAGCACCAACTCGTGCAGCGAATTCCAGACTCACACTACCCTCTGGGTAAAAATGTTCCTCCTCATGTCCCCTCTACACCTTCTGCCACTTATCTTAAATCTGTGTCCCTGGCTCTAGAATTCTCCACGAAGGGAAACAATTTTACCTTGTCCACTCTCTTACTTCCCCTCATAATTTTGTACACCTGAATTAAGTGGGTGACATGATAGCACAGTGGTTAGCACTGTTGCTTCACAGCCCCAGGGTGCCAGGTTCGATTCCCGGCTTGGGTCACTGTCTGTGCGGAGTCTGCACGTTCTCCCCGTGTGTGCGTGGGTTTCCTCCGGGTACTCCGGTTTCCTCCCACAGTCCAAAGATGTGCAGGTTAGGTAGATTGGACATTCTGAATTCTCCCTCAGTGTACCCGAACAGGCGCTGAAATGTGGCGACGAGGGGATTTTCACAGTAACTTCATTGCAGTGTTAATGTAAGCCTACTTGTGACAATAAAGATTATTATTATTATTAAATCATCCCTCGGCCTTCTTTGTTCCGAGGAAAATAATCCCAACCTATCCAATCTCTCCTTGTAGCCCTGGAAACAGTCTGGTAAACCTCCTCTGCTCTCTCTCCAGAGCAATAACCTCCTTCCTGCAATGTGGGGACCAGAGCTGCACACAATACTCCAGTCGTGGCCTCACCAGTGTTTTATACAATTTCAACATGATATCCTTACTTTTATATACCTCTGCCAATGAGGGGCCTGTTTAGCACAGTGGGCTAAACAGCTGGCTTGTAATGCAGAACAAGGCCAGCAGCGTGGGTTCAATTCCCGTATCGGCTTCCCCGGACAGGCGCCGGAATGTGGCGACTAGGGGCTTTTCACAGTAACTTCATTGAAGCCTACTCGTGACAATAAGCGATTATTATTATGGAGGGAACATTCCATTTGCTTTCTTAACAACCTTGTCTACTTGAACTGCTGCCTTTAGGGACCTGTGTACCTGTCGCCAATATCTCTCACTTCATCTACCTCTCTGAGTATATTCCTATTTATTCTGTACTCCCTATAACTGTTTGGCCTCCCTAAATGCTGACATCACACTTCTCTGTGTTAAATTCCATCTGCCACTTTATCACCCACTCCACCAATCCATCTATATCATTCTGGAGATTGTAGCTATCCTCTACACTGGCCAGCACTCGGCCAATCTTTGTGTGGTCTGCAGCTCTCCGTCCTGTGCCAGTCTGTTCATTTTCAAGTAACACCTTCAATTTTCAACCCATCCAACATTGATGTTCTCCTCCTTCCTCTCCCTCCTTGAAATCTTCCCTTCATAACATCCTGCCCTGACTCTCTGCCTTGTCCTGGTTACAATTAACAAATGTCTTTGTTTGTTTAATATAAACACTCAGGAGACCCGAGGAGGTGAATCCGAATTGTCAGTTTACTTTCAGCAAAAAGATAAAGCCACAACTTTGTTACCGGGAGGCCGGTTTGCGAAGTTGGAGGAGCTGGGGGAGAAATATGGGTTGCGGCAGGGGGAGATGTTTAGGTCCGAGATATACAGGTCCGAAATTTTGCCAGGAAGGAGGTACAAAGCTTTCCGATGGCGCCGGCTCCCACACTGTTGGAGAGATATTGACGACAGGGGAATGGAGAAGGGGGTGATATCGGTGATTTATGGGGTGATTCTGGGGGAAGATAAGGTATCACTGGAGAGAATTAAGATTAAGTGGGAGGAAGAGTTAGGGGAGGATATTGAGGAGGGGTCATGGTGTGAGGTGCTCCGGAAGGTGAATGTGTCAACTTCGTGAGTGAAGTTGGGGCTTATACAGCTGAAGGTGGTGTATAGGGCGCACCTCACAAGGGCGAGGATGAACCGATTTTTTGAGGGGGTGGAGGATGTTTGTGAACGGTGTGAGGGAACCCCACTAATCACATTCATATGTTCTAGTCCTGTCCAAAACTAGAGGGTATTGGAGGGAGGTCTTTCAGGTAATCTCAAAGGAGGTGCACGTGAGACTCGAATCAGGTCCCCGAGAAGCCGTATTCGGGGTGTCAGATTGGCCAAGGTTGGAAGCAGCTGCGGAGGCAGATGTCTTGGCCTTCGCCCTGCTAATTGCCCAAAGGCGGGTCCTGTTGGGGTGGAGGTCAGTATCTCTGTGCCCCGGCACGGTGGGGGGATGTGCTGGAGTTCTTAATGCTCGAGAAATAAAGTTTGAGTTGAGGGGAGGATGGAAGGGTTCTGCAACTCATGGGCCTTGTTCATCATTCAGTTTCATGAATGGGATGACATTGAACATTAGCGTTGGAATGTATAAGTTATTGATGATTCTGTTTCATCAGTTTTGTATTCAAAATGTTGGGGGCTGTTTGAGGGTGGGTGGGAGAAGGGGATTATTGACTGGGGGATTGCCGTTGTATTTGTTGTTATTATTGGTTATCTGTTCTTAATTGTGATGAAAATGTGAAAAAGGAGAATAATAATATTTATTTAAAAAAAAAGAAAAGGCAACAAGGCAGCAGACAGCACAAAGGTCGCAACCTGGATTACCGATCATACCGGTCCCAATCCGGGCTGGCGTTTATGGGTTGATTCTATCAGATTTTCTTTCCATCAGTGTTGTGTTGTGTTCTGTTACTTCCTCAATGATGAAGATACACATAGAACACAACGATGCAGTTGCTTCAAGTATTTATTCTTAATGGTAACCATGCTTTACGAAAGACAAACAATTCCGTCTCCGTTACTGATGTCTGTTGTCTTGTCTGTCCTCCTACCAAGTGTCTGCCTTCCGTCTGTCCTCCAATATTTATACATCTGTCCGATCTGGTTGCACCTGCTGGTGGGAGGTTATAGTTGTCCCTACATGCATTGGTCATTGTCTATATACAGTGGCACTTTTATATATACATATGTACATTGATACAACTATGTACAATTATAGATTGATATATGTATGCATATTACCACATCCCCTTTCCTTTGGAGAAATGTTTTTAAATTCCCTTATTTACAATCACATTTCTGCTTAGAGAAAGAAGTGATCAGTCACAGGTTTAGTCTATCAGGCTTCCGCCGCACTCTGGATGTGTATCATCTGGGCTGGTGAACATGCCCCATCTGCATCACTCACTGCTCCTTCCCCCGACACTAACACAAATGCAGCAGTTGCCCAGGGTGCGCCCCATCCTCTGCACCTCTTTCGCTCTTGGGACTGTACTCCAACCCATCTGCTGGCTTGAGGACAAAGAACATAGAACATACAGTGCAGAAGGAGGCCATTAGGCCCATCTAGTCTGCACTGACCCACTTAAGCCCTCACTTCCACCCTATCCCCGTAACCCAATAACCCCTCCTAACCTTTTTTGGACACTAAGGGCAATTTAGTATGGCCAATCCACCTAACCTGCACGTCTTTGGACTGCAAGGGTGCTGTATCTTGAGTAGAGTGATTTTGGTGCAGAAATAAGCCATCCTGTATGAGTGTGGACCCATGTGCTGGGTCCAACCCAGGGGCTGGTTTAGCTCACTGGGCTAAATCGCTGGCTTTTAAATCAGGCCAGCAGCACGGTTCGATTCCCGTACCAGCCTCCCCGGGCAGGCGCCGGAATGTGGCGACTAGGGGCTTTTCACAATAACTTCATTGAAGCCTACTCGTGACAATAAGCGATTTTCATTTTTCATTTCATTTCATGTGCTGGACAACCGTTGCTCGCCTCGTCCACCCTCCGCTATTGAGATTCTCAACTCTAACTGTGACATGTATTTGCAGAGGCTGGAGCGCCCATGCAGATTGGCCCTAAGCGTCCTTTTGTTTGTGTTTCTGTGCGATGAGCTTCGCCTGGAGATCTTGATCTACTGTGGGGACCGCCATGGAGGACAGTGTTGTCCGCAGCTGTCTGTCCATCAACAGCTGTGCTGGTGTCTGTGTCCTGGGAGTGTCCCTTTAAGAAATGCTTTTATCTTATCACATGACTTCAATGACATCATTTGTTTTTGAAAACACCATTATTCTTAGAATTCCCCCTATACCAAAAAGGGCCGACATTCAAAATGGTGAGCAGGGATTCTCACTCCCTGACTCCGATGCAGGCTTCGGTGGGTGATATTCAGGTCAAACTATATTTTCAAGTTATCCCCCAGTATAGCCCATACCTTCACCGAAGATTTTATCTACTTACCACTTAGTAGCATCGATGTCCTGGGTCCTGCATTGCTAAGTAAGTAAAGTGGACTTTAGAATTACCCACTTTTTCAGGTTAAGTTAAGTTATTTTATTATTATATTTTTTCTTTTAAAAGCTGCAAACACTTTCTTTACAGAAAGGTAAAAAGATCTTGCTTCTGGATCCTGCTGGTTGGTTGAAGGGACCTTCAGGCCCAACTTGACAATCAATCTTCTTTAAAGTCTGGTCTTCTTGGGATGTATTTGTTGGGTAGCCCCGTTGCTGTGTCTTGTCGATCCATGTACTGAGCTATAAGAGCTGGCTCTGCTAGCTATCTCTCAGCTGACTCTGACTCCTGTTTAAATTCTAGTCTTAGATGTAAATTCTAGTCTTCCTTAGATGTATAGCTGTTTAAGCTCGGCTGCTCGTCTCATCTTTCCCATGACCGAGCTGTGAAAGCTGAATCTGCTTATCTCCTCTCTGAGTTCTCTCCTTCTGCTTCTGCTCCCTGGGTTTATATTCTCTTTCTAGTAGCTATTCAGTTTTTATGACCTTATTGTAAATTAACTTATTTCACTTTGATTGTTAAAAAGTATCTTTGATCTAAACATTCTAATACAACTAAGTATTCATTTTGGGCATAACCTCACCTCTCGGATCTGATTACATTGTCCTTTGTGATGTTCAAAAAATGCTTTGGTTTCAGTAGAGGTGTTACTTTTAATTCTTGTCATTTCAATAGTTTAATTTTCCAATTGTCCCCAGCTCATAACTTTGCCTTTGATTTTGACTTTAAATTATGTTTCTCATAGACTGATAGTCTCCAATTTTCTTTTAATTTACTTCATGTTAGTAGAATTTCACACCTAGAATTGACACCAAATTCAACTGAACCTAATCCTTTCCTTTTCCAGATGCTTCCTAAGATAGTTACTTTCAATGAAGGTGTGAACCATTGTTTTTAACTTCATACAAGAATCCTGTGTGTTTGCTAAGTTTGCTTGAGAGAAAGAATCTGCATTTTATAATCCTGCTCTTTGCAGCTGCTTTTAACCCTTCATGGGATCTTTCCCTGTATCCTCTCAGGTTTCTCTCAGACCAGATATTGCTAGACTTCCATGTTTCAAATGACACATTTTTCCGTATTTTCAACAACACATTGTGTGGGTGGAGCTGGGCTGTGGCTCTGTGGGGTTTACTTTCGTTTTGAAGCTTTGGACTGGGATTTGAACTGCACAGGTTGAAACAAGTGTTTCTCTATCCTCAGTTTAATAGCTGTTTCCGGACTAATTGGTATCTTGAAAGAGATAATTGCTTTCTGGAATGAATTCAAACCTGCTGTGTTGGAAAGGGGAGCAAGAGTATCAATAACAAATCTTTTGCCAGGGACTTCTGATGGTGGCCATGGAGTGAGTGGTCGCTTATTTGGTAGCTCCCATTCGTGGTGGACCTTTGGGACCTTTTTCACCGATTTACGGTGAATTTGATTGACAAAAAGGGAGACCGGTGAGGTAGAGGAGTAGGATTTCCCACCAGTTTCATTTCATCAGAAACAATTTTTGATCAGATGGTTTAAAAAGAACAAGAACAGGTGGAGAATGAGGCAGATATTTTTAGTTTAGGAAAGTTGGCGGAGTTACAACAGAAAGCTGTAGAAATAAAACAGATGTATCAGAAAGCATACATGGATGAGGAATATGAGTGGATACAAGAATGTTATTACCTTTAAAATTATGTCTTAATGAGAAAATGGAGACATTTACATATGCAGGCGGATGAAAAGTGGCCAAAAGTTCATCAAGTAGTATTGCTGGTAGGGTATAGAAAGGAGGTGGTGTGAGTAACAGTGGGAGGTCATTTGGTAGTAAGGAAAACTCAAGCTAAAATACGAAAATATTTTTATTAGCCTAGACTACATGAAGATGTAGTTAAATTTTGTCGATCATGTCACACATGTCAAGTGATAGGGAAACCTCAAGCAGTGATAAAACCAGTACCCTTAATACCCATTCCAGCATTTGAGGAACCTTTTACAAGGGTCTTAATTGATTGCGTAGGACTGCTTCCTAAAACAAAAAGTGGGAATCAATATCTTTTGAATATAATGGATGTGCCAACTAAGTTTCCAGAGGCCATTCTAGTCTGCAATATTACAGCTAAAAAGATTGTGGAGGAGTTACTTAATTTTTTTATAATTATGGACTACCCACAGAAATACAATCAGGAGCAGCACGGAGGCACAGTGGGTTACCTCATGACGCCGAGGTCCCAGGTTCAATCCCGACTCTGGAGTTTGCACATTCTCGCCGTGTTTGCGCGGGTTTTGCCCCCACAACCCAAATATGTGCAGACTAGATGGATTGGCCACGCTAAACAGCCCCTTAATTGGAAAAAATGAATTGGGTACTCTAAATTTATATAAAAAAAAGAAGTAAAATTGGATCAAGGATCAAATTTTACCTCGGGGTTATTCAAGGCGGTTATGGATAGCTTAGGAGTAACACAATTTAAATCAACTGCGTACCATCCAGAATCGTAGAGAGCGTTAGGATGGTAGCATCAGACATTAAAGACAATATTGAGAGCTTATTGTCAAGATTATCTAGAGGATTGGGATAAAGTATTCATATTGTTTGCAATTAAGAATGCACCTAATGAGTCAACAAAATTCAGTCCTTTTGAACTAATTTTTGGTCATGAGGTAAGAGGACCACTTAAATTGATTAAGGAAAAATTGGTGAGTGAGCAGTCTGAAATTACATTATTAGATTACATGTCAAATTTTAAGGAATGATGAAATAGAGCAGGTGAATTGGCTAGACAACATTTAAAAGTTGCACAGCATGTGATGAAACAGGTAGCGGACAAAAAAGCAAAAGTTTGTAGTTTTGCCAGTGGAGATAAAGTTTTAGTGTTGTTACCAGTGATAGGTAAACCTTTAAAAGCTAGGTTTTGTGCACCTTATCAGATTGAAAGGAAATTGAGTGAAGTGAATTATTTGGTAAGATTCCAGATAGAAGGAAAACTCACCAAGTGTGTCATGTGAATATGCTTAAAAGGTACTTTGAAAGGGAAGGAGAGAAAAAGGAGGGGGTTTTAATGATTCCAACTCAAAATGAAGAACCAAATCCAGATGATTCTGAATTTGACATTCCTCAAATTATATTGGATAGCGAGGATGTTCTTAACAATTGGGATAAATTGTTGAATTACCTTCCAGAGGAAAAACAAACTGACCTGAAAGAGTTATTGATATCACATGGGCATGTTTGTGGAGATAAGATGGGAAGTACAAAAATGGCTATACATGATGTAGATGTGGGAAATGCTGTTCTAATTAAACAACATCCATACAGACTTAACCCTTTAAAATTGGCACAGGTTCAAAAAGAAATTGAAAGTATGCTTACAAATGGGGCAGGTTTAGCTCACTCAGCTAAATCGCTGGCTTTTAAAGCAGACCAAGCAGGCCAGCAGCACGGTTCGATTCCCATACCAGCCTCCCCGGACAGGCGCCGGAATGTGGCGACTAGGGGCTTTTCACAGTAACTTCATTGAAGCCTCCTCGTGACAATAAGCAATTTTCATTTTTTTTTTCAAATGGCATAATTAAAGTGGGTTGCAGCCAATGGAGCTCACCCATAGTGATGATACCTAAACCAGACGGTACCCAATGATTGTGTGTGAACGATAGAAAGGTCAATGCAGTAACAAGAACGGACTCTTATCCTATCCCTCACTTGGAGGATTGCATTGAGAAGGTGGGACAATCAGCTTTTATTTCCAAACTAGATTTGCTTAAAGGTTACTGGCAGAACCCATATCCAAAAGGGCGAAGGAGATTTCCGCTTTTGTGACTCCAGGTGGTATACCAATTCAAAGTTATGCCATTTGGCATGAAAAACGCCCCAGCCACATTTCAACGGTTAACTAACAAAGCCGTTTTAGAATTACCCAATTGTGCGGTATACATCGACGATCTGGTAATTTTCAGCCAGACATGGAAAGAACATTTAAAACATCTAATTGAGTTATTCGATCGACTTCAGGAGGCAGGAGCCAAAAGTGAATTTGGAAAAGTCCAAATTAGGTTCCTTGGCCAAACAATTGGACAAATGAACCCACGGGATGTGAAAGCAAAAGTTATTGGAGGGTTTCCAATATCCTCGACACAAAGGGAACTAATGAAATTTCTTGGCATAAGTGGTTTTTACTATAAATTTGTGCTGAATTTTAGCAGTGTGGGTGCTCCACTGATGGACTTGCTGAAGAAGCATAGCAAATTTTAGTGGACGGCCGAGTACCAATAGGCATTTGGCAGCCTGAAGGCTGTGTTAACCACTGCTCCTGTGTTGGAGAATTACAAGAGGCTTTGTGATCGGATTGAATGAAAGTACCTGACCTTAAAGAAAGATGCCGAGGCGGAGAGAAATGGATGGATTGTGCAGTGACATTATTGTCCAAAGAACAAGAACAAAGAACAAAGAAAATTACAGCACAGGAACAGGCCCTTCGGCCCTCCCAGCCTGCGCCGATCCAGATCCTTTATCTAAACCTGTCGCCTATTTTCCAAGGTCTACTTCCCTCTGTTCCCCACCCGTTCATATACCTGTCTAGATGCCTCTTAAATGATGCTATCGTGCCCGCCTCTACCACCTCCGCTGGCAAAGTGTTCCAGGCGCCCACCACCGTCTGCGTAAAAAACTTTCCACGCACATCTCCCTTAAACTTTCTCCTTGTCACCTTGAAATCGTGACCCCTTGTAATTGACACCCCACTCTTGGAAAAAGCTTGTTGCTATCCACCCTGTCCATACCTCTCATAATTTTGTAGACCTCAATCAGGTCCCCCCTCAACCTCCATCTTTCCAATGAAAACAATCCTAATCTACTCATCCTTTCTTCATAGCTAGCACCCTCCATACCAGGCAACATCCTGGGGAACCTCCTTTGCACCCTCTCTAAAGCATCCACATCCTTCTGGTGATGTGGCGACCAAATGTGGCCAAACCAAACTCCTGAACAACTGTTACATGACCTGCCGACTCTTGTACTCAATACCCCGTCCGATGAAGGCAAGCATGCTGTATGCCTTCTTGACCACTCTATCAACCTGCGTTGCCACCTTCAGGGTACAATGGACCTGAACTCCCAGATCTCTCTGTACATCAATTTTCCCCAGGACCCTTCCATTGACCATATAGTCCGCTCTTGAATTAGATATTCCAAAATGCATCACCTCGCATTTGCCTGGATTGAACTCCATCTGCCATTTCTCTGCCCAACTCTCCAATCCATCTATATTTTGTTGTATTCTCTGACAGTCCTCCTTGCTATCTGCAACTCCACCAATCTTTGTATCATCTGCAAACTTGCTAATCAGACCACCTATACCTTCCTCCAGATCATTTATGTATATCACAAACAATAGTGGTCCGAGCACGGATCCCTGTGGAACACCACTAGTCACCTTTCTCCATTTTGAGACACTCCCTTCCACCACTACTCTTTGTCTCCTGTTACCCAGCCAGTTCTTTATCCATCTAGCTAGTACACCCTGAACCCCATACGACTTCACTTTTTCTATCAACTTGTCATGGGAAACTTTATCAAACGCCTTACTGAAGTCCATGTATATGATATCTACAGCCCTTCCCTCATCAATTAACTTTGTCACTTCCTCAAAGAATTCTATTAGGTTTGTAAGACATGACCTTCCCTGCACAAAACCATGCTGTCTATCACTGATAAGTCTATTTTCACCCAAATGTGAATAGATCCTATCCCTCAGTATCTTCTCCAACAGTTTGCCTACCACTGACGTCAAGCTCACAGGTCTATAATTCCCTGGATTATCCCTGCTACCCTTCTTAAACAAAGGGACAACATTAGCAATTCTCCAGTCCTTCGGGACCTCACCTGTGCTCAAGGATGCTGCAAAGATATCTGTTAAGGCCCCAGGTATTTCGTCCCTCGCTTCCCTCAGTAACCTGGGATAGATCCCATCCGGTCCTGGGGACTTGTCCACCTTAATGCCTTTATGAATACCCAAAACCTCCCCCTTCTGTATGACAACTTGACCTAGAGTATTTAAACATCCATCCCTAGCCTCATCATCCGTCTTGTCCCTCTCCTTTGTGAATACCGATGCAAAGTACTCATTAAGAATCTCACTCATTTCCTCTGACTCCACGCATAAATTCCCTCTTTTGTCTTTGAGCCAATCCTTTTTGGGCCAACCCTTTCTCTAGTTACCCTCTTGCTCCTTATATACAAATAAAAGGCTTTGGGATTTTCCTTAACCCTGTTAGCCAAAGATATTTTATGACCCCTTTTAGCCCTCTTTATTGCGCGTTTGAGATTTGTCCTACTTTCCCGATATTCCTCCAAAGCCTCGATCTTATGTATGCTTCCTTTTTCATCTTAGCTAGTCTCACAATTCCATCCGTCATCCATGGTTCCCTAATTTTGCCATTTCTATCCCTCATTTTCACAGGGACATGTCTGTCCTGCACTCTAATCAACCTTTCCTTAAAAGACTCCTACATTTCAAATGTGGATTTACCCTTAAACAGCTGCTCCCAATCCACATTCCCTAGCTCCTGCCGAATTTTGTTATACTCTGCCTTTCCCCAATTTAGCACTCTCCCTTTCGGACCCCTCTTGTCCTTGTCCATGAGTATTCTAAAACTTACGGAATTGTGATCGCTATTCCCAAAGTAATCACCGACTGAAACTTCAACCACCTGGCCAGGATCATTCCCCAATACCAGGTCCATAAGAACATAAGAACTAGGAGCAGGAGTAGGCCATCTGGCCCCTCGCGCCTGCTCCGCCATTCAATTAGATCATAGCTGATCTTTTGTGGACTCAGCTCCACTTTCCGGCCCGAACACCATAACCCTTAATCCCTTTATTCTTCAAAAAACTATCTATCTTTACCTTAAAAACATGTAATGAAGGAGCCTCAACAGCTTCACTGGGCAAGGAATTCCATAGATTCACAACCCTTTGGGTGAAGAAGTTCCTCCTAAACTCAGTCCTAAGTCTACTTCCCCTTATTTTGAGGCTATGTCCCCTAGTTCTGCTGTCACCCGCCAGTGGAAACAACCTGCCCGCATCTATCCTATCTATTCCCTTCATAATTTTAAATGTTTCTATAAGATCCCCCCTCATCCTTCTAAATTCCAATGAGTACAGTCCTAGTCTACTCAACCTCTCCTCATAATCCAACCCCTTCAGCTCTAGGATTAACCTCGTGAATCTCCTCTGCACACCCTCCAGCGCCAGTACGTCCTTTCTCAAGTAAGGAGACCAAAACTGAACACAATGCTCCAGGTGTGGCCTCACTAACACCTTATACAATTGCAACATAACCTCCCTAGTCTTAAACTCCATCCCTCTAGCAATGAAGGACAAAATTCCATTTGCCTTCTTAATCACCTGTTGCACTTGTAAACCAACCTTCTGTGACTCATGCACTAGCACACCCAAGTCTCTCTGAACAGCGGCATGCTTTAATATTTTATCGTTTAAATAATAATCCTGTTTGCTGTTATTCCTACCAAAATGGATAACCTCACATTTGTCAACATTGTATTCCATCTGCCAGACCCTAGCCCATTCACTTAACCTATCCAAATCCCTCTGCAGACTTCCAGTATCCTCTGCACTTTTCGCTTTACCACTCATCTTAGTGTCATCTGCAAACTTGGACACATTGCCCTTGGTCCCCAACTCCAAATCATCTATGTAAATTGTGAACAATTGTGGGCCCAACACGGATCCCTGAGGGACACCACTAGCTACTGATTGCCAACCAGAGAAACACCCATTAATCCCAACTCTTTGCTTTCTATTAATTAACCAATCCTCTATCCATGCTACTACTTTACCCTTAATGCCATGCATCTTTATCTTATGCAGCAACCTTGTGTGTGGCACCTTGTCAAAGGCTTTCTGGAAATCCAGATATACCACATCCATCGGCTCCCCGTTATCTACTATACTGGTAATGTCCTCAAAAAATTCCACTAAATTAGTTAGGCATGACCTGCCCTTTACGAACCCATGCTGCGTCTGCCCAATGGGACAATTTCTATCCAGATGCCTTGCAATTTCTTCCTTGATGATAGATTCCAGCATCTTCCCTACTACCGAAGTTAAGCTCACTGGCCTATAATTTCCTGCTTTCTGCCTACCTCCTTTTTTAAACAGTGGTGTCATGTTTGCTAATTTCCAATCCACCGGGACCACCCCAGAGTCTAGTGAATTTCGGTAAATTATCACTAGTGCATCTGCAATTTCCCTAGCCATCTCTTTTAGCACTCTGGGATGCATTCCATCAGGGCCAGGAGACTTGTCTACCTTTAGCCCCATTAGCTTGCCCATCACTCCCTCCTTAGTGATAACAATCGTCTCAAGGTCCTCACCTGTCATAGCCTCATTTCTATCAGTCGCTGGCATGTTATTTGTGTCTTCCACTGCGAAAACCGACCCAAAAAGCCTGTTCAGTTCCTCAGCCATTTCTTCATTTCCCATTATTAAAACTCCCTTCTCATCCTCTAAAGGACCAATATTTACCTTAGCCACTCTTTTTTGTTTTATATATTTGTAAAAACTTTTACTGTCTGTTTTTATATTCTGAGCAAGTTTACTCTCATACTCTACCTTACTCTTCTTTATAGCTTTTTTAGTAGCTTTCTGTTGCCCCCTAAAGATTTCCCAGTCCTCTAATCTCCCAGCAATCTTTGCCACTTTATATGCTTTTTCCTTCAATTTGATACTCTCCCTTATTTCCTTAGATATCCACGGTCGATTTTCCCTCTTTCTACCGTCCTTCCTTTTTGTTGGTATAAACCTTTGCTGAGCACTGTGAAAAATCGCTTGGAAGGTTCTCCACTGTTCCTCAACTGTTCCACCATAAAGTCTTAGCTCCCAGTCTACCTTAGCTAGTTCTTCTCTCATCCCCTTGTACTCTCCTTTGTTTAAACATAAAACACTAGTATTTGATTTTACTTTCTCACCCTCCATCTGTATTTTAAATTCCACCATATTGTGATCGCTCCTTCCGAGAGGATCCCTAACTATGAGATCATGAATCAATCCTGTCTCATTACACAGGACAAGATCTAGGACCGCTTGTTCCCTCGTAGGTTCCATTACATACTGTTCTAGGAAACTATCGCGGATACATTCTATAAACTCCTCCTCAAGGTTGCCTTGACCGACCTGGTTAAACCAATCGACATGTAGATTAAAATCTCCCATGATAACTGCTGTACCATTTCTACATGCATCAGTTATTTCTTTGTTTATTGCCTGCCCCACCATAACGTTACTATTTGGTGGCCGATAGACTACTCCTATCAGTGACTTTTTCGCCTTACTATTCCTGATTTCCACCCAAATGGATTCAACCTTATCCTCCATAGCACCGATGTCATCCCTTACTATTGCCCGGATGCCATCCTTAAATAACAGAGCAACACCACCTCCCTTACCATCCACTCTGTCCTTCCGAATAGTTTGATACCCTCGGATATTTAACTCCCAGTCGTAACCATCCTTTAACCATGTTTCAGTAATGGCCACTAAATCATAGTCATTTACGATGATTTGTGCCATCAATTCATTTACTTTATTCCGAATACTACGAGCATTCAGGTAAAGTACACTTATGTTGGGTTTTTTACTTCTATTTTGAATCTTAACATCTCCAGTTTTATTCCTTTTGTTATTACTGGGCCTATTCACTGAGCTCCCCTCAGTCACTGTACCTTGTACTGTCGCCCTTTTAGATTTTTGACTATGTCTTCTCTGCCTTGCACTTTTCCCCTTACTTCCTTTTGCTTCTGTCCCTGTTTTACTACCTTCCAACTTCCTGCATCGGTTCCCATCCCCCTGCCACATTAGTTTACATTAGTATGGCCTCTTACCGAGTTGGACTATTTACATACTGCCCTAAAAAACTCTCCTGGATGCTCCTTACAAATTCTGCTCCATCTACGCTTCCAACACTACACGAATCCCATTCAATGTTGGGGAAGTTAAAATCTCCCATCACGACCACCCTACTGCGACTACATTTTTCTATAATCTACATATTTGTACCTCTACTTCATGCTCGCTTTTGGGAGGCCTGTAGTAAAGTCCCAACAATGTTACTGCACCCTTCCTATTTCTTAGCTCTATCCATATTGCCTCAGTGCTCGAATCCTCCATCGTGCCCTCCTTAATCACAGCTGTGATATCATCTCTGACTACACATGCAACTCCTCCACCCGTTCTACCTCCTCTCTATGCCTCCTGAAGCATCTATACCCTGGGATATTTAGTTGCCAGTCTTGCCCTTCCCTCAACCAAGTCTCAGTAATACCAATATCATATTCCCAGGTACTAATCCAAGCCCTAAATTCATCTGCCTTACCTGCTACACTTCTCGCATTGAAAGAAATGCACCTCAGACCACCTGTCCCTTTGTGTTCATCATCTCGTCCCTGTCTACTCTTCCCCTGAGTTTATTATCTAGTACCTTACTGGCTTTATTTGCTGCCTCTTTACAGACCTCTAACTTCCTAATCTGGTTCCCATCCCAGAGACTGTCAATCGAGAGGGATTCCAGCTACAGGAAGGCAAAGAACTGAAATGGGCTGAATTATTATTAATGTTTGCCTGTTTGCTTTTAACAAATGTATGTTTATTTTCAGTTGTTATTAATTGGCAAGTGAAAAGGTGAAAAATTAAACCATCTTTGAAGTTGGTGGTTTATTTATTTCCTTGCGCGGAGGTGTCATGGGGAGTGTGCCTTTAACAAACGTCTTTGTCTTATCTGTAGGGAGAGAAAAGAGCTAACGTTTCGAGTCCGATGACTTTTTGTCAAAGCTTTGACAAAGAGTCATCGGACTCGAAACATTAACTGAAAAGAGATATTTGCTTTCCGGAAGGAATTCATATCTGCTGTTTGAGAAGGGGAACGGAGTATCAATAACATGCCTTAAGGCAGTGAGAGTGCCGTCTGCTGGGCCACACCTTTGAAAAGGGGTTTCTGGTTTTACTTGGATTTTGTTATTGAATTGGAACAGTTAAGGGGCAATTTATTAAGGTTTATACATAGATTATTATAGCTGTGTGGGGTCTTTATGTTTGGAGTTGATAAAAATTCTTGCTGTGTGTTTATACAGATTTTAACTAAGTTCTTAAAATAAAGCTTGTTTTTTTAAATTAAAAGTGCCTAAGAAGTCTGTTGAATAACAACGGAAAGGCAGGATCTTCTGCTCATCCTAGCCAAATTCAATAAACAGTTAAAGGTTAGATGAACTCCATAATATACTTTGGTGTTTTCTAAACCCTGGCCCACAACACACTGTATTAAATACTTTCTGAAAACCCAGTACACCACATCAACAATATTATCCTCATCGACCCTCACTATTACCTCCTCCAAATTCTCCAGCAAGCTAGTTAAACATGATTTCTCCTTTAGAAATCCATGTAGGCTCTTTCTAATCAACTCGCATTTTTCCATGTGACTACTAATTCATAGAATCATAGAATTTACAGTGCAGAAGAGAACCCCAATTAAGCCCATGCCGCCATCCTATCCCTGTACCCCTCCCCCCTTACCTTTTTGGACACTAAGGGTAATTTATCATGGCCAATCCACCTAACCTGCACACCTTTGGGCTGTGGGAGGAAACCGGAGCACCCGGAAGAAACACACGCAGACACGGGGAGAACGTGCAGACTCTGCACAGACAGTGACCCAAGCCGGGAATCGAACCGGGGACCCTGGAGCTGTCAAGAAACTGTGCTAACCACTGTGCTACCGTGCTGAACAATTCTATCCTGAATACTCCTCCTTGTACCAACTTTGTACTATTTACATGCCAGACTGTAGCTGCCAGTTTCTTTTCATACCCCCCCTGTTGTAGTCAATATTCTTCCCGCTTCTGGACTGTGATAGAAAGATTCAACAACGCTCGTTAAGAAAACAAAACTAAGTTTTATTTGCGAATTACAACTGCATGCAGAAATGGCTGAAACTTGGAGTCGGAAAACAGTCAATTACAAACTGCTGGATCCTTCCCAAGTCTGCGCTGTTACAGAGAAATAGGACAATATTTATACATTATTTGAATCAAGATTACGTGAATACAGCTTGGTCAGGAATTTGATCAAAAGTAAAACATAAGCAATATCATAAAACTGGCATCACCTTGCTGACCTTTGAGGACTCGGGGTCTCCTATCATTATCTTGTCTTTTGATCGCATGTTTAAGAAACGGAGCAGACTTGTTTAAGTATTGTAAGAGACGGGTTCTGGCCTATCTTGTCATATTAAGACTGCTTTGGGTTATGACGAGTTAGTTTTATCAAGTTTACAGAGCCAGCCAGTTTCCGGGACAACTTGACCTTTTCTGCTTTCAATACAGGCTTTAGGTTATGAGAGCTTGGCTTTTCTTACATTGTACCAAAAGTTGACCGGTTTTCCCAGAATGCCATTAGTTACTTTGTTCACCATCACACCCCCACTCTTTCCCCTTGTGTCATTTCCCTCATGCCCTGGGTTTGAACCTGTGACCCCAGGCACTGACCTCATCTGATGATTTGTTGCAGGAATATTGAGACGATGCATGACAAAGCTGGTGATTGAGACGCCATCGATGCTACAAAACACCTTGAGACGGTCGTACTCTCAGGCACAGATCAAACTGGGCGACACAGTCAAGGCAGAGCGCCTCGCTCTCCTCGCTGTCCTGCACTCAATCCTACTCCACCGACAGCACTACAGGAGCTGGGTACAGGCACACCCCTATCACTGGTAAGTCACTCGCAGATCTCATCATTCAGAATCTCTTTGTTCCGTCTCAAACCTCAATCTCAAACATACCACCTCTATCCCCCCCTCTCTCTCTCTCTCTCTCCCCCCCCCCCCCCCCCCTCCCGCACAAGTGAAGGGGGAGCCGTAATGTCAGATATTAGAAGGCAGTCTTATCAAAGGATTTGAGGAACTGTGCAGCACAGATACTGACCTGATGGACAGAATGATGCTTTCTGCACAGCAAGGGTGTAATTCTGTGTTTTCTGCCACAGGACACAAGCTGATTTATTTGCTGCCCTTGACATTCAGGTGAAGCTGCAGACCACCTGGGCTGACTCGGAATCCCTGCTTGAACTTCTCATAGGTAAGAATGAACAACAAACAACAAATTGACTTAATTTCGCAGATTTAATAGAGAAGTTTTGATGAGTTGCTCCGCTGAATCTTGTAGATGGTACACACTGCTGCTACTGTGTGTTGATGCAGGAGGGAGTGGATGTTTGTGGAGTAGATGAGGTGACGACTGAGTGGATTATGAACAAGACTGTGGTAAAATCTGTTGGTGACTAGCCCTCATCAACTAACACTGCAATAAAGAAAAAGCATCATGAATCTGTATCCAGTTCGAACGCCAGTTGAAATAAAACATCCCAAAGTGCTTCCCAGAAAAGTGATGGACAAATAAACCAAGAGCCAGATCAAACAGGGCCACAGTGTAAAATATTGGGAACGGGACTGATAATAATCTTTATTATTGTCACAAGTAGGCTTACATTAACATTGCAATGAAGTTACTGTGAAAAGCCCCTAGTCACCACATTCCGGCGCCTGTTCAGGTACACAGAGGGAGAATTCAAAATGTCCAATTCACCTAACAGCACGTCTTTCAGGACTTGTGGGAGGAAACCGGAGAACCCACGCAGACACGGGGAGAACGCGCAGACTCCGCACAGACAGTGACGCAAGCCGGGAATCGAACCTGGAACCCTGGAGCTGTGAAGCAACAGTGCTAAATGTTAAAAGGACAAGCATCAAGGCTTTGTGTCTGAATGGCAGACTATTCGCAAGAAAGTGGATCAACTAATCGCACAAATAGATGTGAACAGGAATGAAATAGTCGGGATTATGGAGACATGGCTGCAGGGTGACCAGGGATGGGAACTGAATGTACAAGGATACTCAGTATTTAGGAAGGACAGACAAAAAGATAAAGAGTGGTGGGGTTGCATTTCTGGTTGAGGACGAAATAAACACAATAGTGAGGGAGGATATTAGCTCTGACAATGCGGAATCTGTATGGGTAGAGCTGAGAAACAGCAAGGAGCAAAAAACATTGGTGGGCATCATGTATAGACCACCAAATTGCAGTGAAGTTTGTTGGAAATGGCATTAAACAGGAAATTAGAGATGCAGGAATAACTGTAAATTATCGGTGATTTTAATCGGCATATATACTGGAAAATCAAATCAGCCACGATATCGTAGAAGAGGAATTCCTCGAGTGAATACGGGATGGTTTTCTGGATCAATATATTGAGGAACCAACTGGATAACAGGCCATGCTAGACTGGGTACTGTGTAATGAGAACGGAATCATTGCCAATCTGGCTGTACCAGACCCCTTGGGGATGAGTGACCATAATATGACAGAATTTTTCATCAAGATGGCGAGTGAAGAGGCTGATTCTGAGACGAGGGTCCTGAATCTTAACAATTGAGACAATAAAATGAGGTGTGAGTTGGCTTTGATGGATTGGGCAATGTTACTTAAAGAGATGACAGTGGATAGGCAATGGCAAACATTCAAAGAGCACATGGAAGAACTGCAACAATTGTTCATTCCTGTCTGCCACAGAAGTGAAATGGGTCAGGTGGGAAAACCATGGTTTACAAGGTGAATTAGGGAACTTGCATATAAATTAGCCAAGAAAAACAACAGGTCTGAGGATTGGGAACAATTTAGTATTCAGCAAAGAAGGGCCAAGGGATTGATTAAGGGGAAAATAGAGTACGAAAGTAAGCTTGCAGGGAACAGAAGAACTGACTGTAAAAGTTTCTACAGGTACGTGAAGAGAAAAAGATTGGTGAATGTTGCCAATTCGGCTCAGAGACACCAATAATGTTGATCTTTTTAACTGGATACTGATTTGACAATTATTAACGATGATGTTGCTTTGCAGAGTCGCCAGGTATCACAAGGTTTAGCCAGATATCGATCAAAGACCCAACAACCAGTTAGAGATAGAGATAGAGAAATACAGCACAGAACAGGCCCTTCGGCCCACGATGTTGTGCCGAACTTTTGTCCTAGGTTAATCATAGAATTTTGGACACTAAGGGCAATTTATCATGGCCAATCCACCCAACCTGCATATCTTTGGACTGTGGGAGGAAACCGGAGTACCCGGAGGAAACCCACGCACACACGGGGAGGACGTGCAGACTCCGCACAGACAGTGACCCAAGTCGAAATCGAACTTGGGACCCTGGAGCTGTGAAGCAATTGTGCTATCCACAATGTTACCGTGCTGCCCTTAAGAAGAAGTTAATCTACACTCCATTATTCTACCCTAATCCATGTACCTATCCAATAGCTGCTTGAAGGTCCCTAACGTTTCCGACTCGACTACTTCCACAGGCAGTGCATTCCATGTCCCCACTACTCTCTGTGCGGTCTCCGGAAGCGAATGCAGACCGCCACTACAACCCTCTCCACGGGCCCCGTGCGGCCAGTGAGTGCCGCCATCTTCCTCCTCCAGGGCCACGTGTGGCCACCGGGCACCGCCATCTTCCTCCTCCAGGGCCACGTGTGGCCACCGGGCACCGCCATCTTTTTCCGCTGATGCCGCATGTGATGGATGGGCGCCGCCATTTTGTGCACCCACAGCCACGTGCGACCAGTGGGCGTTGCCATCTTGGATGGACTCCCAGGACCTCAGTGCAGATGACCACACACCGCCCGACGAGAACACCCAGCTGCTGCCACGATTAGCCTCGGTGACCCTCGACCAGTCTCTGCCTCGAACACTCTGCTACAACAACGGTGCTAATCAATGGACATGAGACGTCCTGCTTAATCGACTCTGGGAGCACGGAGAGCTTCATACACCCCTACATGGTAACGCGTTGTTCTCTCCCCGTCCATCCTGTTAATCAAAAAATCTCCCTGGCCTCCGGTTCCCACTCAGTAGAGATAAAGGGGTTCTGTGTAGCAAACCTCACGGTCCAGGGAAGGGAGTTCAAAAATTACCGGCTCTACGTTCTTCCCCACCTCTGTGCAGCCACACCCCTAACGTTTCCAACTCAACTACTTCCACAGGCAGTGCATTCCATGCCCCCACTACTCTCTGGGTAAAGAACCTACCTCTGACATCCCCTCTATATCTTCCACCATTTATCTTAAATTTATGTCCCCTTGTAATGGTGTGCTCCACCCGGGGAAAAAGTCTCTGACTGTCTACTCTATCTATTCCCCTGATCATCTTATAAACCTCTATCAAGTCGCCTCTCATCCTTCTCCGTTCTAATGAGAAAAGGCCTAGCACCCTCAACCTTTCCTAGTATGACCTACTCTCCATTCCAGGCAACATCCTGGTAAATCTCCTTTGCACCTTTTCCAAAGCTTCCACATCCTTCCTAAAATGAGGCGACCAGAACTGCACACAGTACTCCCAATGTGGCCGTACCAAGGTTTTGTACAGCTGCATCATCACCTCACGGCTCTTAAATTCAATCCCTCTGCTAATGAACGCTAGCACACCATAGGCCTTCTTCACAGCTCTATCCACTTGAGTGGCAACTTTCAAAGATCTATGAACATAGACCCCAAGATCTCTCTGCTCCTCCACATTGCCAAGAACCCTACTGTTAACCCTGTATTCCGCATTCATATTTGTCCTTCCAAAATGGACAGCCTCACACTTGTCAGGGTTAAACTCCATCTGCCACTTCTCAGCCCAGCTCTGCATCCTATCTATGTCTCTTTGAAGCCGACAACAGCCCTCCTCACTATCCACAACTCCACCAATCTTCGTATCATCTGCAAATTTACTGACCCACCCTTCAACTCCCTCATCCAAGTCGTTAATGAAAATCACAAACAGCAGAGGACCCAGAACTGATCCCTGCGGTACGCCACTGATAACTGGGCTCCAGGCTGAATATTTGCCATCCACCACCACTCTCTGTCTTCTATCGGTTAGCCAGTTTGTTATCCAACTGGCCAAATTTCCCACTATCCCATGCCTCCTTACTTTCTGCACAAGCCTACAATGGGGAACCTCATCAAATGCCTTACTAAAATCCATGTACACTGCATCCACTGCTTTACCTTCATCCACATGCTTGGTCACCTCCTCAAAGAAGTCAATAAGACTTGTAAGGCAAGACCTACCCTTCACAAATCCGTGCTGACTATCCCTAATCAAGCAGTGTCTTTCCAGATGCTCAGAAATCCTGTCCCTCAGTACCCTTTCCATTACTTTGCCTACCACCGAAGTAAGACTAACTGGCCTGTAATTCCCAGGGTTATCCCTATTCCCTTTTTTGAACAGGGGCACGACATTCGCCACTCTCCAATCCTCTGGTACTACCCCTGTTGACAGCGAGGATGAAAAGATCATTGCCAACGGCTCTGCAATTTCATTTCTGGCTTCCCATAGAATCCTTGGATATATCCCGTCAGGCCCGGGGAACTTGTCTATCCTCAAGTTTTTCAAAACGCGCAACACATCTTCCTTCCTAACAAGTATCTCCTCGAGCTTATCTGTCTGTTTCACACTGTCCTCTCCAACAATATGGCCCCTCTCGTTTGTAAATACTGAAGAAAAATATTTGTTCAAGACCTCTCCTATCTCTTCAGACTCAATACACAATCTCCCGCTACTGTCCTTGATCGGACCTACCCTCGCTCTAGTCCAGGGGTGGGCAAACTTTTCCGTGCAAGGGCCACATTCAGAAATTCACAATTTTAAAGGGCCGCATAGTATATTAAGTAAAATAATTGATATTTAAAATAGCCAAAATAAAAGGTTTTTAAAGAAAAAAAAAGCAATTAATTTTTATTAATTAATATTTTAAAGTAGAAACTTCACATGAAACACATGTTGTGCTGAGCAATGATCACCCTACTCAAGTCAACGTATCCACCCTATACCAGTAATCCAACAGCCCCCCCCCCCCCCCCATTAACCTTAAAATTAAAAAAAAAAAAAATTTTTAATAAAAAAATTGTTTTTTTTTAAATGACTTGATCTTGGTGGGCCGCATAAAGACCTTTGGCAGGCCGCATGCGGCCCGCGGGCCGTAGTTTACCCACCCCTGCTCTAGCCATTCTCATATTTATCACATATGTGTAAAAGGCCTTGGGGTTTTCCTTGATCCTACCTGCCAAAGATTTTTCAATGCCCTCTCTTAGCTCTCCTAATCCCTTTCTTCAGTTCCCTCCTGGCTATCTTGAATCCCACCAGCGCCCTGTCTGAACCTTGTTTCTTCAGCCTTACATAAGTCTCCTTCTTCCTCTTAACAAGACATTCAACCTCTCTTGTCAACCATGGTTCCCTCACTCGACCATCTCTTCCCTGCCTGACAGGGACATACATATCAAAGACACGCAGTACCTGTTCCTTGAACATGTTCCACATTTCACTTGTGTCCTTCCCTGACAGCCTATGTTCCCAACTTCTGCACTTCAATTCTTGTCTGACAGCATTGTATTTACCCTTCCCCCAATTGTAAACCTTGCCCTGTTGCATGTACCTATCCCTCTCCATAACTAAAGTGAAAGTCACAGAATTGTGGTCACTACCTCCAAAATGCTCCCCCACTAATAAATCTATTACCTGCTCTGGTTCATTACCAAGTACTAAATCCAATATGGCCTCCCCTCTGGTCGGACAATCTACATACTGTGTTAGAAAAGCTTCCTGGACACACTGCACAAACACTACCCCATCCAAACTATTTGATCTAAAGAGTTTCCACTCAATGTTTGGGAAGTTGAAGTCACCCATGACTACTACCCTGTGACTTCTGCACCTTTCCAAAATCTGTTTCCCAATCTGTTCCTCCACATCTCTGCTGCTATTGGGGGGCCTATAGAAAACTCCCAACAAGGTGACTGCTCCTTTCCTATTTCTGACTTCAACCCATATTACCTCAGTAGCAGATGCCCCTCGAACTGCCTTTCTGCAGCTGTTATACTATCTCTAATTAACAATGCCCCCCCCCCCCCCCCCACCCCCCACCACCACCTCTTTTACCATCCTCCCTAATCTTGTTGAAACATCTATAACCAGAGACCTCCAACAACCATTTCTGCCCCTTTTCTATCCAAGTTTCCGTGATGGCCACCACATCGTAGTCCCAAGTACCGATCCATGCCTTAAGTTCACCCACCTTATTCCTGATGCTTCTTGCATTAAAGTATACACACTTCAACCCATCTCCTTGCCTGCAAGTAAGTTAGTTAGTTCAAGTTCAATGATAGTTTATTTACACAAGAAGTACTTCGGCATGCGACATAAAACACTACAAGCTAAATTACACCTAACACTACAACAACCTGTACTTAACTTCAGGCACCCGGCTTTATGCAGAGGAACAAGGCCTTTGTTCGGACCGTGCGTGGCTGGGTAGAAGAAGTGACTTTGTTTCTGCTGGGCTCATCCGTCTGTTAGCGGTCGTTGGTCTTGAACTTGCTTCTGGTCGTGGTGCTGCAATTGACTTTGGGCAGAAGCCGGGGCCAAGAGAGTTCTGGTGCGCCGGGGCCAATAGAGACTGAACACGTGGCAGTGTCTCTCTTTATCCTTCGGGGGTGTCGTGCTGTTTTGGGCGGTCCTTAGCTTTGGACCCAATAATTCGGCCGGCTTCAATTACTGCCTTCGATTTTAGCCAATAAAGGGGCGGGTGCCTTAATGACTGGGCGTGTCCTGGGCGGTCATTGACCTTGGCTGTTTGGGCTTCCTGGGTGAAGGGAGTGGCGTCGATGAGTCTGGATCTGTATCTGATACCTGAGTACAAGTCCTTTGTCCTGGGAAAATGGGCCATTAGAATGCAAATCGGCTGGGGGTTTCGATAGTGTCTGGTTATCTAGTGGCCAATATACACTTAAGCTCTGAGTTCGTCTGGATCTTGCATTGGCCATCTTTCCCATGATTCTTTGCAAGTGGCCATACTTCCCTTGTAAGTGGCCATGTTTCCCTTTGTAAGTGGCCATCCCAGATGGCTACATAAAGACAAATGTAGGTCCCTTACAGTCAGAAACAGGGGCATGTATAATAGGGGACAAAGAAATGGCTGAGCAACAAAATACATACTTTGGTTCTGTCTTCACAAATGAGGTCACAAATCAGATACCAGAAATGTTGGGGAACACAGGATTTAGTGAGAGGGAGGAACTGAAGGAGATCAATATTAGGAGAGAAATGGTGTTGAGGAAATTGATGTGATTGAAGGCTGATAAATCCCCAGGGCCTGAGAATCTACATCCCAGGGGACTGAAGGAGGCGGCTCTGGAAATAGTGGGTACATTGGTGGTCATCTTCCAGGATTCTACAGACTCTGGAACTGTTCCTGCAGATTGGAGGGTGGCTAATGTAACTCCGCTATTTAAAAAGGGAGGTCGCGAGGGAGCAGGGAATTCTAGACCAGTCAGCCTGACGTCAGTAGTGGGGAAAATTCTAGAATTCACTATCAAAGATTTTATAGCAGAGCTCTGAGAAAACAGTGGCAGGATCGGACAGAGTCGGCATGGATTGATGAAGGGGAAACCATGCTCGACAACGATACTGGAATTCTTTGAGGATGTAACTAGCAGAATTGATGAAGAGGAGCCAGTGGATGTGGTTTATTTGGACTTTCGGAAGGCTTTTGACAAAGTCTTACATAAAAGATTAGCGTGTAAAATGAAAGGGCGTGGGATCAGGGGTAATGTATTGAGATGGATAGAAAACTGGTTGGCAGACAGGAAACAAAGAGGAGGAATTAACGGATCTTTTTCAAATTGGCAGGCAGTGACTAGTGTGGTCACGCAGGGATCTGTGCTGGGACCCCAGATATTCACAATATATATTAATGATTTTGATGAGGGAACAAATTGTCATGTCTCCAAATTTGCAGATGACACAAAGGTGGGTGGGAGGGTGAGCTGTGAGGAGGATGCAGAGATCCTTTAATGTGATTTGGACAAGTTGAGTGAGTGGGCAAATGAATGGCAGCTGCAGTACAATTCGGATAAATGTGAGGTCATCCATTTTAGTAGCAAAAACCAGAAGGCAATGTGGTAGGCTGTGTCGAGGTATTACGGTACCTAGTAATGCTGGAACACCATTGGTAGATAATGTATGCTTTCCATTGGTCGAGCCTGTATGGTAGCTCCGCCCTGCAAGGTGGGTTATAAGAGATAACCTCACGGTCCAGGGAAGGGAGTTCAAAAATTACCGGCTCTACGTCCTTCCCCACCTCTGCGCAGCCACACTCCTAGGGTTGGGCTTCCAGTGTAACCTCCAAAGTCTAACTTTCAAATTCGGCGGCCCTATACCCCCTCTCACTGTCTGCAGCCACGCGACCCTCAAGGTCGATCCGCCTTCCCTGTTTGCGAACCTCACCACGGATTGCAAACCCGTCGCCACCAGGAGCAGACGGTACAGTGTCCAGGACCGGATCTTTATTAGGTCAGAGGTCCAACGGCTACTGAAGGAAGGAGTCATTGAGGCTAGCAACAGTCCCTGGAGAGCCCAAGTAGTGGTGGTAAAGACCGGGGAGAAGAATAGGATGGTCATCGACCACAGTCAGACCATCAACAGGCTTACGCAGCTGGACACTTACCCTCTCCCCCCGTATATCCGACCTGGTCAACAGGATCACGCAGTACAAGATCTTCTCCACGGTGGACCTTAAGTCAGCCTACCGCCAGCTCCCCATTCGTACGAGTGATCGCAAGTACACTGCGTTCGAGGCAGATGGGCGGCTCTACCACTTTTTAAGGGTTCCCTTCGGTGTCACTAACGGGGTCTCGGTCTTCCAGCGAGAGATGGACCGAATGATCGACTGATACGGTTTACGGGCTACATTCCCGTATCTCAATAATGTCACCATCTGCGGCCACGACCAGCAGGACCACGACACCAATCTCCGAAAATTCCTCCAGACCGTGAAAATCCTTAACCTTATGTATAACAAAGATAAATGTGTGTTTTTTTTCTTACTACGCTCAGTGGGTCCCCAACTATGCAGACAAGGCCCGTCCTCTGATGCAATCCACAGTTTTTCCCCCTGTCGATACAGCCCGCCAGGCCTTCAGCTGCATCAAAGCGGACATCGCAAAGGCCACGATGCGCGCCATTGATGAATCCCTCCCCTTCCAGGTCGAGAGCGACGCGTCCGACGTAGCTCTGGCGGCCACCCTGAACCAAGCGGGCAGACCCGTGGCCTTCTTCTCCCGTACCCTCCACACTTCCGAAATCCCCCACTCCTCGGTCGAAAAGGAAGCACAGGCCATAGTAGAAGCTGTGTGACATTGGAGGCATTACCTGGCTGGCAGGAGATTCACTCTCCTCACTGACCAACGGTCGGTCGCCTTCATGTTCGACAATGCACAGCGGGGCAAGATAAAAAACAATAAGATCTTGCGGTGGAAGATCGAACTCTCCAACTATAACTACGAGATCCTGTATCGTCCCGGGAAGCTAAACGAGCCGCCTGATGCCCTGTCCCGCGGCACATGTGCCAACGCACAAGTGGATCGCCTCCGAGCCCTCCACGAGGACCTCTGCCACCCGCGGGTCACTCGCTTCTTCCATTTTGTCAAGACCCACAACTTGCCCTCCTCCATCAAGGAGGTCAGGACAGCCACCAGGAATTGCCAAATCTGCACGGAGTGCAAGCCGCACTTCTACCGGCCAGAGAAAGCGCATCTGATAAAGGCTTCCCGTCCCTTTGAACGCCTCAGCATGGACTTCAAAGGTCCCCTCCCCTCCACCGACCGTAATACATACTTCCTGAACGTGATTGACGAGTACTGCCAATTCCCATTCGCCATCCCCTGCCCCAACATGACTGCAACCACTGTCATCAAAGCCCTCCATAGCATCTTTACTCTGTTCGGGTTCCCCGCTTACATACACAGCGATCGGGGATCCTCCTCTATGAGCGACGAACTGCGTCAATTCCTGCTCAGCAAGGGCATTGCCTCGAGCAGGACGACCAATTACAACCCACGGGGTAATGGACAGGTAGAGAGGGAGAACGGAATGGTCTGGAAGACTACCCTACGGTCCAGAAATCTCCCAGTCTCCCCGCTGGCAGGAAGTCCTCCCAGATGCCCTCCACTCCATCCGGTCCCTGCTCTGCACCACGACCAACCAAACACCTCACGAAGGTCTCTTTGTTTTCCCCAGGAAGTCCTCCACTGGGACCTCGCTCCCGACCTGGCTGGCATCCCCTGGACCCATCCGAAAAAACGTGCGGGCGCACAATTCGGACCCGTTGGTCGAGAGGGTCCATCTTCTCCATGCTAACCCCCAGTACGCCTACGTGGCATACCCCGACGGCCGACAAGACACGGTCTCCCTATGAGACCTGGCGCCCGCTGGATCCCCACGCACACCCCCGCCACCAGTCCCACCCCCCATCCCACCGGTGCACCTTACAGCTGCCCCCTTCCCAGGAGGATCGGTCCTTCCGCCGGCCCCGTCTAGGCCCCCCCCCACCCCCCCCCCCCCACCGCCGCACCCCGCAGCCGTTCCCTTCCGCCGGCCCCGTCTAGGCCCCCCCCCCCACCCCCCCGCCCACCGCCGCACCCCGCAGCCGTTCCCTTCCGCCGGCTCCGTCTAGGCCCCCCCGCCCACCCCCCCACCAGCGCCGTCTAGGCTCCCCCACCCACCCCCCCACCAGCGCCGTCTAGGCCCCCCCGCCCACCCCCCCACCGGCTCCGTCTAGGCCCCCCCGCCCACCCCCCCACCAGCGCCGTCTAGGCTCCCCCACCCACCCCCCCACCGGCCCCGTCTAGGCCCCCCCGCCCACCCCCCCACCGGCCCCGTCTAGGGGTGTTGAAGCTGCCACAGAGACGGAAACCTCGCTCCCGGAGTCACAGACGCCCGAACCTCCACCGGCGTCACCACCAAGGCTTCGATGATCAGAGAGGACGCCCAGGGCCCCCGATCGACTGATTGCTTCATTTTAACATGTATATAGTTAACTGTAAAATTGTAAATAGTTACGATAATAAGGCAAAACGCTGTACAGTACCTCCATAACCATAACTTCTGCCATGTTGCCATGTTGTAATACCAAGTCACTACCCCCGCCGGACTCTTTTTTTTTAAAAATAGGGGGTGAATGTGGTAGTCTGTGTAGAGGTATTACGGTACCTAGTAATGCTGGAACACCATTGGCAGATAATATATGCTTTCCATTGGTCGATCCTGTATGGTAGCTCCGCCCTGCAAGGCGGGGTATAAGAGCCCGTGCTGCCCCAGCAGCTTCCTTTCTATACCTGAGCTGCTGGGGGAAACATCTAGCTTATTAAAGCCTTCAGTTGGACTACAACCTCGTCTTAGTAGTCATTGATCGTGCATCAGGCAGACTATTATCTGAATCGCCATGAATTAGGAGAGGGGAACATGCAACTAAATCTGGGTGTCCTTGTGCACCAGTCACTGAGTAAGCATGCAGGTACAGCAGGCGGTAAGGAAGTCTAATGGTCTGCTGGCCTTCATAGCGAGAGGATTTGAGTACAGGAGCAGGAATGTGTTGCTGCAATTATACAGGGCCTTAGTGAGGCCACACCTGGAATATTGTGTTCAGTTTTGGTCTCCTAATCTGAGGAAGGATGTTCTAGCTATAGAGAGGGAGCAGCGAAGGTTTACCAGGCTGATTCCTGGGATGGCGGGACTGACGTAGGATGAAAGATTGAATCGATTAGGCTTATAGTCGCTGGAGTTCAGAACAATGAGGGGGGATCTCATAGAAACCTATAAAAATCTAACAGGACTGGACAGGGTAGGTGCAGGAAGGATGATCCCAATGGTGGGTGTGTCCAGAACCAGGGGTCACAGTCTGAGGATACGGGATCGAACAGGCGCCGGAATGTGGTGACTAGGGGATTTTCACAGTAACTTCATTGCAGTGTTAATGTAAGCCTACTTGTGACAATAAAGATTATCGTTATTATTAGACCATTTTGAACAGAGATGAGGAGAAATTCCTTCACCCATAGAGTTTTGTGCCTGTGGAATACGTTACCACAGGAAGTAATTTAGTCCAAATAATTGTATAGTTTCAAGAAGCAATTAGATAAAGCACTTAGGGTGAAGAAGATCAAAGGATATGGGGGAACCAGGATTAGGATGATCAGCCACGATCATAATGAATGGCGGAGCAGGCTAGACGTGCCAAATGGCCTCCTGCTCCTATTTTTTCTATGTTTCCAGGAGTAATCATCAAACTAAATATCAGACTGAGCCACAAAAGGAGACCCGGGTATTAGAATGGGACACCAGAAATTCAGTCAATGGGCTCTGCTTTAAGGAGTGTCCTGAAGGTGTACAGAGAAAGAGGGAGGTGGCGAGGAGCTCAAGCTGCTGAAGGCACTCCGCCAATGGTTGAATGATGGAAACTGGGGGACTTGAGGGAATGCATTTGCATTTTTTGGAAATAATATTTTACTAAAGATTGATGCACGATCAATTGCACAAAGACGAGAGTTGGATACAATCAAGGCTTTAAAACACTAAGATGTGTGGCCTCCTACAGCAGCTGGTGAAATGGCAGCTGTACAAGGAGCACACATATTTATACTCCGCCTACTGGGTGGAGCCAGCAGACAGGGAACTACCCCGTACCTGTCGTACAGCGCTTTACCACAAATCACCTAATATGTACATCAGTGGTGACTACCACAAAGATTTCATAGATAACACCCACGATCTAAACTGCAACACTATTCTCAAACTGGTTCAAATGTGGCACATTGTCGTGCCTTCTGGTTCAAACGTGAAACGTGATCCAGCAGAGGGCAGTCGAGATCCAGCAGAGGGCAGTAGTGCGGAGCTGCTGATTGGTTGTTCCGGGGTAAATTTGCATCAGCGCATTGCGGTCATTGTATCCAGAAGGTGGTTTGTGGAGGAGCTGTTGTCAAGTGACAGTTAAACCCCAAACACTTCCTCAGTGTTTCCCTCCCTACCTCCTCCTCTAACCAAAAAAAACAATCACTGTAAGGATCCCAGCCGAGTAAAGATAAAGAGGGAGACTGGAGGGCAGGTAGAAGTAGAAAGAAGTTGAACCGTGATGTCACAGCCTGCAGGTAAGTGATTGGCTGGTGACTGCTAAGTAGTTTTTCTTTTCCCCGAGGTGTTAGCGTGTTGGGCGCAGTGGTTGCTGGTTAAGGGTTTTATATTTACCTGTATTTACGTTGGGCAGTTCCTCAACCCGAGACACTTCACTTGTAGTGTCCCCCACCCTTCCACCTCCTGTAGTGTCCCCCACCCTTCCACCTCCTGTAGTGTCCCCCACCCTTCCACCTCCTCTAACCCAAGGGGTAGAGTGAATATCAGGTAAGCTCTTTCTTTCTTTTTCTTGTTTTATCTAGAGGGGATGGCAGGGAAGGCAGTACAATGTTCCTCCTGCAGAATGTTTGAGGTGAGGGGCGCCGTCAGTGTCCCTGCTGATTTCACCTGTGGGAAGTGCACCCAACTCCAGCTCCTCAAAAACCGAGTTAGGGAACTGGAGCTGGAGCTGGATGAACTCCGGATCATTCGGGAGGTAGACGTGGTCATAGATAGAAGCTTCAGGGATGTAGTTACTCCGAAGAATCAAGATAGATGGGTGACGGTGAGAGGGGCTGGGAGGAAGCAGTCAGTACAGTCAGTTCCCCTCACTAACAAGTATACCGTTTTGGATACTGTTGAGGGGGACGACCTACCAGGGGTAAGCCACGGTGACCGGATCTCCAGCACTGAATCCATCCCTGTGGCTCAGAAGGGAAGGAAGGAGAGCAGGAGAGCAATAGTTATTGGGGACTCGATAGTTAGAGGGACAGATAGACGGTTCTGTGGCAGCGAAAGAGACTCACGGATGGTATGTTGCCTCCTGGGTGCCAGGGTCCGTGACATCTCGGACCGTGTTTTCAGAATCCTTAAGGGGAGGGGGAACAGTCACAAGTCGTGGTACACATCGGTACCAACGACATAGGTAAGAGAAGGGACGGGGATTTAAAACAGGAATTTAGGGAGCTAGGGTGGAAGCTGAGAGCCAGGACAAACCATGTTGTCATCTCTGGTTTGTTGCCGGTGCCACGTGCTAGTGAGGTGAGGAACAGGGAGAGAGAGCAGATAAACACGTGGCTGCAGGGATGGTGTAGGAGGGAGGGTTTCAGGTACGTGGATAATTGGAGCACATTCTGGGGAAGGTGGGACCTGTACAGACAGGATGGTTTGCACCTGAACCAGAGGGGCACCAATATCCTGGGAGGGAAATTTGCTACGGCTCTTCGGGAGGGTTTAAACTAATTGGTCAGGGGGCTGGGAAAACGAGCTGTCGTCCAGAAGTCAGTGTTGAGAGTAGTGAGGTACTGAGGAGGGTATCAAGGTTGCAGGAGTGTACCGGCAGACAGAAAGGTGGGTTGAATTGTGTCTACCTCAATGCAAGGAGCATCCGGAATAAGGTAGGTGAACTTGGAGCGTGGATTGGTACTTGGGACTACGATGTTGTGGTCATTACGGACACATGGTTAGAACAGGGACAGGAATGGTTGTTGGAAGTTCCGGGGTATAGATGTTTCAGTAAGAGTAGGGAAGGTGGCAAAAGAGGTGGAGGCAGTAGCATTGTTAATCAAGGATAGTTTAACGGCTGCAGAAAGGCAGTTTGAAGGGGATCTGCCGACTGAGGTAATATGGGCCGAAGTTAGAAATAGGAAAGGAGCGGTCACATTGTTAGGAGTTTTCTGTAGGCCCCCAAATAGTAATAGAGATGTGGAAGAAGAAATTGCAAAACAGATTATGGATAGGTGTGGAGGTCTCGGGGTAGTTGGCATGGGTGACTAACTTTCCAAATATTGATTGGAACCTCTACAGGTCGAACAGTTCGGATGGGGCAGTTTTTGTACAGTGTGTGCAGGAGGGGTTCCTGACACAATATGTGGATAGGTTGACAAGAGGTGGGGCCACATTGGATTTGGTACTGGGTAATGAACCGGGCCAAGTGTTAGATTTGTTTGTGGGAGAGCACTTTGGTGATAGTGCCCACAATTCGGTGTCTTTCACTATTGCAATGGAGAGGGATAGGGCCATACGGCAGGGCAAGGTTTATAATTGGGGGAGGAGTAATTATGATGCAATTAGGCAAGAATTAGGGAGCATAAGATGGGAACAGAAACTGTCAGGGAAAGGCACAAATGAAAAGTGGAGCTTGTTCAAGGAACAAATACTGTGTGTCCTTGATAGGTATGTCCCTGTCAGGCAGGGAGGAAATGGCCGTGTGAGGGAACCATGGTTCACAAAAGAGGTTGAAAGTCTTGTCAAGAGGAAAAAGGAAGAGTATGTAAGGATGAGAAAACAAGGTTCAGGCTTGAGGGTTACAAGATAGCAACGAATGAGCTTAAAAAAAAAGGGCTTAGGAGAGCTCGGAGGGGGCATGAGAAGTCCTTGGCGGGTCGGATCAAGGAAAACCCCAAGGCTTTTTACTCTTATGTGAGAAATAAAAGAATGACCAGGGTGAGGTTCGGGCCGGTCAAGGACAGTAGTGGGAACTTGTGCATGGAGTCAGAAGAAATAGGAGAGGCTTTGAATGAATACTTTTCTTCAGTGTTCACCAAGGAGAGGGGCCATGTTTTTGAGGATGAGAGTGTGATACAGGCGGGTAGGCTGGAGGAGGTAGATGTTCTGAGGGAGGATGTATTAGCAATTTTGAAAATCCTTAGGGTCAACAAGTCATCTGGGCCAGATGGGATATATCCAAGGATTCTTTGGGAGGCAAGGGATGAGATTGCAGAGCCTTTGGCTTTGATCTTTGGGTCCTCACTGTCCACGGGGATAGTGCCAGAGGACTGGAGAGTGGCGAATGTTCCTCTGTTCAAGAAAGGGAATAGGAATGACCCTGGTAATTATAGGCCAGTTAGTCTTCCTTTGGTGATCGGTAAGTTAATGGAAAAGGTCCTGAAGGATAAGATTTATGACCATTTGGAAAGATGCAGCTTAATCCGGGATAGTCAACACGGATTCGTGAAGGGTAAGTCTGCCTCACAAATTTGATTGAATTCTTTGAGGAGGTAACTAAGTGTGTAGATGAAGGTAGAGCAGTTGATGTTGTATACATGGATTTTAGTAAGGCGTTTGATAAGGTTCCCCATGGTCGGCTTATGAAGAAAGTAAGGAGGTGTGGGATAGAGGGAAATTTGGCTAATTGGATAAGTAACTGGCCATCACATAGAAGACAGAGGGTGGTGGTGGATGGTAAATTTTCAGACTGGAGACCAGTTACCAGCGGTGTACCACAGGGATCAGTGCGGGGTCCTCTGCTATTTGTGATTTTTATCAATGACTTGGAGGAGGGGGCTGAAGGGTGGGTCAGTAAATTTGCTGATGACACCAAGATTGGTGGAGTAGTGGATGAGGTGGAGGGCTGTTGTAGGCTGCAAAGAAACATTGATAGGATGCAGAGCTGGGCCGAAAAATGGCAGATGGAGTTTAACCCTGAGAAGTGCGAGGTGATTCATTTTGGTAGAAAAAATTTGAATGCGGATTACAGGGTCAACGGCAGGGTTCTGAGGAATATGGAGGAACAGAGAGATCTTGGGGTTCATGTCCACAGATCTCTGAAGGTTGCAACTCAAGTGGATAGAGCCGTGAAAAAGGCCTATAGCGTGTTAGCGTTTATTAACAGGGGGCTTGAGTTTAAGAGCCGCGGGGTTATGCTGCAACTGTACATGACCCTAGTGAGACCACATTTGGAATATTGTGTGCAGTTCTGGTCACCTCACTATAGGAAGGATGTGGAAGCATTGGAAAGGATGCAAAGGAGATTTACCAGGATGTTGCCTGGAATGTGGTTTCACAGGTCGGCGCAACATAGAGGGCCGAAGGGCCTGTACTGCGCTGTAATCTTCTATGTTCATCCCTTACCCCTGCATCCTTTAATAACATTTTCAGCCTCCGAGGAGACGGATGTGCAAATTGCCTATGCAGTTTTACTACAAGAAGCTTTTTATTAGCTAAAGTCCAATTTCCAACTGCCATTAACACATCCTTATCAACTGTACTTGAAATATTATTTGTCAGTAATGGAATACAATAGTGTCCCGACTGTGTAAATTGTAAGTCCACCGTCTTTCCAAAAACTGTTGCCTTATCCTGTTCCATATCCAGTTTCATGTGTGCTTTCTTCATCGACAGTCTGCTCAGAAGCAAAGGTATCTCACTTGGTACAACATCCGTGCTAATGAAATGATTCACTCCAGCAATATTGCAAGAGATCACCACTCTTTGCAGCAACTTCAGGGTATTATCATCCCCAAACCTGAAACTTGTGGAACTTTCAAATTCCTTAACCTTGTTACGATTTTCAGCATCCAATGAGTCCAGATAACATTTAACCAGTCAATTCCGCACACAGTAGATGTGCAGCCACTCTCCAATACAGCACAGTTGAAGGATTCTGCAATCAACACCCTCATTACCGGCGTAAAGCAGCTTGTTAATAGGACAATGCCTTCTTTCTGGTCACTATCTTTTTCCTCTTCTGACTCTTCCGTGTCATGTGTCGCTTCAAACACTATTATAACATGTTGGACAGTGAAAGCATAATGGTATTGAGAGTCACATAGAAAACATTGATTTATCATGCCCCGTGCATTTCTGGGGTTCGTCCTCCTATTGTAGGTTCTAACTGGGTTTCTGTCTTCATAATTTCCGGGTCCCGATCTCCTTCTAGCCTTGGAACCTGTTTGTAGCCGTACGATTTTGCCATCCTGTTAGTAGTGTATCCTTATTGCAGGCTGACCTATTTGGGTCATCAGAGCCATTGGAATTGAATGTTTCCCCAAAAAACTTTTTTAAAGCTGTTATCATCTGTTCAAATAAGGTATGGTTATCCGTAAACTGAACTCCTGTCAAAACCAGGAGCCTATCCATGTTGTTCACTCTAGCACAGTCAAGTAATTTAAAGGCCAACACAGACTGTGGAAATTCCAGCCTGTGTTTCTGCAGCATTTTATATAGTCTGCCAAATTCCATTATATAGTCTTCCATAGATAAATCCTCCATTTTCCGGAACCTATGAAAATCCGACCATGCTTCATACGCACTTAACAAGTCATCTTTCTTATAAATCTTGTCCATATAATGTAATAAAGTCGCCAGACCTTCTGAGTCGAACTCTTCCAATTCCAGCTCAGAAAACACGTTTCTCCGGATTTTACTGCCATAAGGTAGAGAAAGAGCCAATGCCATTCCTTGTTTTCTCTTTCCCAAGGCAGTTACCTTCGTTCACATAACTACTGCCCTTCTCCATTGGTCGTACGATCCCCTTTCAGACAATAAGGTAGTCATATCCGGCCATCTTTATCCTGGGTTCAGCCATATCTTTGTTTTTCCTTCTCACTCACTCCTTGGTTTGGTCGGGAAAAGTTGTATCTTTCAACCCTTCCCTTTGCACAGCAACCATCCTCTGCTACCCTATGTTAGACATTTAGCTGCTGTTGTATAAAGAGTCAAAGGTTCTGCTCCTTTTCACCAACACCTTTATTTCACTTTATCAGACTCTGCACAAAACTCCATCATCACATCACTTGACAGACAGGCCACCTGAAGCCCCTTTACATAATCAGTCAATTATTGGATACTTAACATAAATGAGACAACTAATTAGAATGTCTCTTAACCCATTACTTAACATTGGTGAGGGGGGGAGGGGGGGGGGGGGGGGAGTTCAACAACACCGAGGATTGCCGGGGTGGGTGGAGCACGCGATACCTCCGTGCTCGTCGGGGGTCGTTAGATTCATAGAATTTACAGTGCAGAAGGAGGCCATTTGGCCCATCAAGTCTGCACCGGCTCTTGGAAAGAGCACCCTACCCAACTGCACACCTCCACCCTATCCCCATAACCCAGTAACCCCACTCAACACTAAGCACTAAGGGCAATTTAGCATGGCCAATCCACCTAACCTGCACATCTTTGGACTGTGGGAGGAAACCGGAGCACCCGGAGGAAACCCACGCACACACGGGGAGGATGTGCAGACTCCGCACAGACAGTGACCCAGCCGGGAATCGAACCTGGGCCCCTGGAGCAGTGAAGCAATTGCGCTATCCACTGGGCTACCGTTAGGCTGCAGCAGTGCTGGGGTGTCAAGGGTCGTTAGGCTGCAGTGCTGGTTGAGGTTGCTCCAATGTCTTTGGAGACAGTTGCTGGCAATATCAGGCCCCGCCACACTAGATTTATGACATAAACCATGTCCACTAATTATCTTTGCTCTAAGCGGCTCAAACTCCAACTAGAGAGTTACGCCGCTGTTTTCTCTCTGTGCCTGAGGCTGAATTCTGGTGACATTCTGCCCCAGTCCCTGACTGACTCGCTGAGCTGAGATGGAATCCTAATATCTTTCACCTTTTTTTCCAGGTGGGGCGGTGTATCACGGTCATGTTTTGGACAGAGGGGATGAAGCAGCCCTGAGCAGTGTCATCAACCACTGTCTCACCAATTCTCAGCCTTTCTCTTTCAAAGGGATTCGCAGCTTTGTTACTTCACTCACCAGCTCCAGAGGTAATGTGGCTTCCAACCATTCATTCCATATCCTCCCAGTCTGTGTGGGAATGTGGCAAGCATTCCCACAATCATTATTCACCTTGGGAAGATGCGGGTCTTTACAAGGTGATTGGTATGGTCAGAGGGTATTCAGAATAGTGTGAGACAGGAGTAACGTGCAGAGACAGATTGATCAGGTGGTTGGTAAATGTTCTCCCAGACAGGCATCATGATGAGCAGGATGGGGGGAGTGAGCCGCTTTACTCTCCCCCCCAACCCCACTCCTCCACGGTCACCCCTTTACCCCCCCCCCCCCAACCCCACTCCTCCACAGTCACCCCTTTACCCCCCCCAACCCCACTACTCCAGTCACCCCTTTACCCCCCCAACCCCACTCCTCCACAGTCACCCCTTTACCCCCCCAACCCCACTCCTCCACAGTCACACCTTTACCCCCCAACCCCACTACTCCAGTCACCCCTTTACCCCCCCAACCCCACTCCTCCACAGTCACACCTTTACCCCCCCAACCCCACTCCTCCAGTCACCCCTTTACCCCCTCAACCGCACTACTCCACAGTCACCCCTTTACCCCCCCAACCCCACTCCTCCACAGTCACACCTTTACCCCCCCAACCCCACTCCTCCACGGTCACCCCTTTACCCCCCCAACCCCACTCCTCCACAGTCACCCCTTTACCCCCCAACCCCACTCCTCCAGTCACACCTTTACCCCCCCAACCCCACTCCTCCACAGTCACCACTTTACCCCCCCAACCCCACTATTCCTCCACAGTCACCCCTTTACCCCCCAACCCCACTCCTCCAGTCACACCTTTACCCCCCCAACCCCACTACTCCACAGTCACCCCTTTACCCCCCCCAACCCCACTACTCCAGTCACCCCTTTACCCCCCCAACCCCACTACTCCAGTCACCCCTTTACCCCCTCAACCCCACTCCTCCACAGTCACCCCTTTACCCCCCCCAACCCCACTACTCCACAGTCACCCCTTTACCCCCTCAACCCCACTCCTCCACAGTCACCCCTTTACCCCCCCCAACCCCACTCCTCCACAGTCACCCCTTTACCCCCCCCAACCCCACACCTCCACAGTCACCCCTTTACCCCCCACAACCCCACTCCTCCACAGTCACCCCTTTACCCCCCCCAACCCCACTCCTCCACAGTCACCCCTTTACCCCCCCCAACCCCACACCTCCACAGTCACCCCTTTACCCCCCCCACAGCCCCACTCCTCCAGTCACACCTTTACCCCCCACAACCCCATTCCTACACGGTCATACCTTTACGCCCCCAACCCCACTACTCCACAGTCACACCTTTACCCCCCCAACCCCACTACCCCACGGTCACACCTTTACCCCCCCACAGCCCCACTCCTCCATGGTCACACCTTTACCCCCCCCAACCCCACTATTCCTTCACAGTCACCCCTTTACCCCCCAACCCCACTCCACCACAGTCACCCCTTTACCCCCCCAACCCCACTACTCCACAGTCACCCCTTTACCCCCCCCCCCCACAGCCCCACTCCTCCAGTCACACCTTTACCCCCCCACAGCCCCACTCCCCCACAGTCACCCCTTTACCCCCCCCCAACCCCATTCCTCCTCGGACACACCTTTACCCCCCCACAGCCCCACTCCTCCTCGGACACACCTTACCCTCCCCCCCCCCAACCCCAACCCCACTCCTCAATGGTTACACCACCAATTTACAGGTTTGAGTCACTCCCCAAAATGGCCAATTGTGAAACCCACGCAAACACGGGGAGAATGTGCAAACTCCACATGGACAGTGACCCAGAGCCGGGATCGAACCTGGGACCTCGGCGCCGGGAGGCAGCAGTGCTAACCACTGCGCCATCCTGCTGCCCTAACTTTTAAAACTTTTAATCACAGTTTTCCATGCATGGTTTTTTCCCAGAGCCACAAAAGATACCGTGTGACCCCCCCCCTCCCCCTTTACACACTGTCCACCGGGTGCTGAGGTACCGTGTGACCCCCCCCCCCCCTTTACACACGGTCCACCGGGTGCTGAGGTACCATGTGACCCCCCCCTTTACACACTGTCCACCGGGTGCTGAGGTACCGTGTGACCCCCCCCTTTACACACTGTCCACCGGGTGCTGAGGTACCGTGTGACCCCCCCCTTTACACACTGTCCACCGGGTGCTGAGGTACCGTGTGACCCGCCCCCCTTTACACACAGTCCATTCAGGTCAGGAGAGTTCCAGAGTCTGTAAAACTGTTTTGTTGTGTTGAACTTGGTAATCAGTCATGATAACAGTGAATGGCGGAGTAGGCTCGAAGGGCCAAATGGCCTCATCCTGCTTCTATATTGTTACCTGTTTTTGTAAATGGATGTTTCTGTCAAGGAAAACAGACAGAATTCTGGCAATTCAGTAATTTCCGCCCCCTCCCCAAATGGTGTCTATTTGGCAGCGGGACAGGAAGATCCCGCCCATGTTTACGGGGTTTTATGTACCCCCGTATTCTCCGCTGCCAGGGAATCACCATCGGAAGGATCAGAAGCTCTTCCAGTGGAATAACCAGAACCCCTCGGCCAGGGACTTTTAAAACAAAAAGGGAGAGCTGACCCCGTTACTGGCGGCTAAAGCTCAGCAGGGGCACAGGGAACCTCAATCTTCCCCATCTCATGCCAGTGACGTGATCAGGAACTCATTTCCAGCATTTCACATACATTTGACGATAATTTAAGGTGTTTATTCCGTAGCGTCCGCCCACAATGTAACCTCCACCCGGCAGAGTGATGTCCACACCCCAGGGGTTCAGGGCTGGATATTGCCCCTTGGCACCCTGCCAGGGGACACTGGCAAGGGGGCTCTGCTGGGGGGTAACTCTCTTCCATTGAGGGGGAGGGTGGGGGTGGGGAGCCCTTATCACTGCAAGGGCCTTGATGGTGCGTTGTGTTGGGGAGGATGGCCCGATGCTTGGGAAGGGCTCCCGAATTCTGTGGGGGAAGGGCTCCCGAATTCTGTGGGGGAAGGGCTCCCGAATTCTGTGGGGGAAGGGCTCCCGAATTCTGTGGGGGAAGGGCTCCCGAATTCTGTGGGGGAAGGGCTCCCGAATTCTGTGGGGGGAGGTGGCGGGGGGGAGGTGGCGGGGGGGAGGTGGCGGGGGGGGGGGGGGGGAGGTGGCGGGGGGCTTCATTGTAATTTTGAGATCAGGGTGCCGTTTAAAAAGGTCTTAGAATCTCAGAATCCCGGCTTTGCTGGTGTGTTTGGGCCCAGCTCCCTCCTCCCCCCGTGCCCCCCACCCCAGCAACCCCCCCGTGCCCCCCACCCCAGCAACCCCCCCGTGCCCCCCACCCCCACCACCCCCCGTGCCCCCCACCCCAGCAACCCCCTGTGCCCCCCACCCCAGCAACCCCCCGTGCCCCCCACCCCAGCGCCCCCTCGCCCCCACCCCAGCAAGCCATCCATGCCCCCCACCCCAGCAAGCCATCCATGCCCCCCACCCCAGCAAGCCATCCATGCCCCCCACCCCAGCACCCCCCCGCCCCCACCCCAGCCCCACGCCCCCACCCCAGCCCCACGCCCCCACCCCAGCAACCCATCCATGCCCCCACCCCAGCAACCCATCCATGCCCCCACCCCAGCACCACCAGCCCCAGCGCCCCCACCCCCCCGTGCCCCACCAGCCCCAGCGCCCCCACCCCCCCGGGCCCCCCACCCCAGCAACCCCAACCCCAGCACCCCCCCGTCCCCACACCAGCACCCCCCCGTCCCCACCCCAGCACCCCCCCGTCCCCACCCCAGCACCCTCCCGTCCCCACCCCAGCACCCCCCCGCCCCACCCCAGCACCCCACCCCAGCATGCCCCCGTCCCCACCCCAGCACCCCCCGTCCCCACCCCAGCACCCCCCGTCCCCACCCCAGCACCCCCCCGTCCCCACCCCAGCACCACCCCCCCACCCCAGCAGCCCCCCCACCCCCGTGCCGCTCCACCCTGGGACCTTGGCGCTGCGAGGCAGCAGTGCTAACCACCGTGCTGCCCTCTCCCTCAGCTTTTCTTACCTGACCCAGAACTTTGTGCAGTTTTGGGAAAATACCCCATAGATTTCTCCCGCAGGTTCTTGGTCCTTGATGATAAGCCGTTTCCTGTGACTGACGTGTTCCTGACAGAATTAGTGACCTCGGAATGTTTCCACAATAATCCAACAAGTGCTCGGAACAGGAGGAAGCCATTCGGCCTTCCATTCAACGCGACCTTGACTGATCGGTAACCTAACTCCAAATTCCTTAATACCTTCAGATTACCATTCACAATTAACTCGGGTGTCAGGGGAGAAATCCAGGTTGTGTGTGGAAACTTTTTTCCTGAAAGATCCGACTTGAATTTTCAGACTGTGCAGGGTTATGGGGAGAAGGCAAGATCATGGGACTCAGAAAGCCCCTCATTCAGAGAACTGGTACACACACGATGGGCTGAATGGCCTCCTGCACTGTAACAATTCTGTAATTCCTTCAGTTATCTCTTCAGCCTCTGTGCCCTCATCCTTTTCTGCTTCATCCTCCATTTCACTAACTCTGTCCGTGCTCTCACAAACTCACTATAATTCTTCACTTGTGTCTCCATCCCCTCCAATCCTGCCCCTTGTATGGGGCCCTGTGATTAGCTGTATGGGGCCCTGTGATTAGCTGTATGGGGCCCTGTGATTAGCTGTATGGGGCCCTGTGATTAGCTATATGGGGCCCTGTGATTAGCTGTATGGGGCCCTGTGATTAGCTGTGTGGGGCCCTGTGATTAGCTGTATGGGGCCCTGTGATTAGCTATATGGGGCCCTGTGATTAGCTGTATGGGGCCCTGTGATTAGCTGTATGGGGCCCTGTGATTAGCTGTATGGGGCCCTGTGATTAGCTATATGGGGCCCTGTGATTAGCTGTATGGGGCCCTGTGATTAGCTGTGTGGGGCCCTGTGATTAGCTGTATGGGGCCCTGTGATTAGCTGCATGGGGCCCTGTGATTAGCTGCGTGGGGCCCTGTGATTAGCTATATGGGGCCCTGTGATTAGCTGCATGGGGCCCTGTGATTAGCTGTATGGAGCCCTGTGATTAGCTGTACGGGGCCCTGTGATTAGCTGTATGGGGCCCTGTGATTAGCTGTATGGGGCCCTGTGATTAGCTGCATGGGGCCCTGTGATTAGCTGTATGGGGCCCTGTGATTAGCTGTATGGGGCCCTGTGATTAGCTGTATGGGGCCCTGTGATTAGCTGTATGGGGCCCTGTGATTAGCTGTGTGGGGCCCTGTGATTAGCTGTATGGCGCCCTGTATGGGGCCCTGTGATTAGCTGTATGGGGCCCTGTGATTAGCTGTATGGGGCCCTGTATGGGGCCCTGTGATTAGCTGTATGGGGCCCTGTGATTAACTGTATGGGGCCCTGTGATTAGCTGTATGGGGCCCTGTGATTAGCTGTGTGGGGCCCTGTGATTAGCTGTATGGGGCCCTGTGATTAGCTGCGTGGGGCCCTGTGATTAGCTGTATGGGGCCCTGTGATTAGCTGTATGGGGCCCTGTGATTAGCTGTATGGGGCCCTGTGATTAGCTGTGTGGGGCCCTGTGATTAGCTGTACGGGGCCCTGTGATTAGCTGTATGGGGCCCTGTGATTAACTGTATGGGGCCCTGTATGGGGCCCTGTGATTAGCTGTATGGCGCCCTGTATGGGGCCCTGTGATTAGCTGTATGGGGCCCTGTGATTAGCTGTATGGGGCCCTGTGATTAGCTGTATGGGGCCCTGTGATTAGCTGTACGGGGCCCTGTGATTAGCTGTGTGGGGCCCTGTGATTAGCTGCGTGGGGCCCTGTGATTAGCTGCATGGGGCCCTGTGATTAGCTGTATGGGGCCCTGTGATTAGCTATACGGGGCCCTGTGATTAGCTGTGTGGGGCCCTGTGATTAGCTGCATGGGGCCCTGTGATTAGCTGCGTGGGGCCCTGTGATTAGCTGCATGGGGCCCTGTGATTAGCTGTATGGGGCCCTGTGATTAGCTGCATGGGGCCCTGTGATTAGCTGTATGGGGCCCTGTGATTAGCTGCATGGGGCCCTGTGATTAGCTATATGGGGCCCTGTGATTAGCTGCATGGGGCCCTGTGATTAGCTGTATGGGGCCCTGTGATTAGCTGTATGGGGCCCTGTGATTAGCTGTATGGGGCCCTGTGATTAGCTGTGTGGGGCCCTGTGATTAGCTGTATGGGGCCCTGTGATTAGCTGTACGGGGCCCTGTGATTAGCTGTATGGGGCCCTGTGATTAGCTGTATGGCGCCCTGTATGGGGCCCTGTGATTAGCTGCATGGGGCCCTGTGATTAGCTGTATGGGGCCCTGTGATTAGCTGTATGGGGCCCTGTGATTAGCTGTAAGGGGCCCTGTGATTAGCTGTATGGGGCCCTGTGATTAGCTGCATGGGGCCCTGTGATTAGCTGTATGGGGCCCTGTGATTAGCTGTGTGGGGCCCTGTGATTAGCTATATGGGGCCCTGTGATTAGCTGTGTGGGGCCCTGTGATTAGCTGTATGTGGCCCTGTGATTAGCTATATGGGGCCCTGTGATTAGCTGTGTGGGGCCCTGTGATTAGCTGTATGTGGCCCTGTGATTAGCTGTATGGGGCCCTGTGATTAGCTGTATGGGGCCCTGTGATTAGCTGTGTGGGGCCCTGTGATTAGCTGTGTGGGGCCCTGTGATTAGCTGTATGGGGCCCTGTGATTAGCTGCATGGGGCCCTGTGATTAGCTGTATGGGGCCCTGTGATTAGCTGCATGGGGCCCTGTGATTAGCTGCGTGGGGCCCTGTGATTAGCTGTATGGCGCCCTGTATGGGGCCCTGTGATTAGCTGTATGGGGCCCTGTGATTAGCTGTATGGCGCCCTGTATGGGGCCCTGTGATTAGCTGTATGGGGCCCTGTGATTAGCTGTATGGGGCCCTGTGATTAGCTGTATGGGGCCCTGTGATTAGCTGTATGGGGCCCTGTGATTAGCTGTATGGCGCCCTGTATGGGGCCCTGTGATTAGCTGTATGGGGCCCTGTGATTAGCTGTGTGGGGCCCTGTGATTAGCTGTATGGGGCCCAGTGATTAGCTGTATGGGGCCCTGTGATTAGCTGTATGGGGCCCAGTGATTAGCTGTATGGGGCCCTGTGATTAGCTGTGTGGGGCCCTGTGATTAGCTGTGCTGTAAATGCTGTCAGATAGCAGGACGTGCTCAGAATAGGGATTATCATGAGAAAGGACTGAGAGGTGATGTTATCACTGCTTCCTTTGCTTCCCAGGGGCATCTTTGGTGAATCTTACACAGCAGGACATTGAGAAACGGATTGATCACCTGCCCAACTCAATCGAATCCATCACAATCGGAATTTGCAATGGCTTCGAAAAGAAAATGTTTGAACAGCACAGTGAATTCATCAGCAAGATTCTCTTAAAGTCCCAGATGCTGTATATCCCGTTGCAAGTGGACAGCAGCCATGATGGTTCATTAACCGTCTTTGTGGGTGAGTGTATTCGCACTCTCGAGCAGCTGAGGGATTCAGGGTCAGAGATACCTCAAGACCCAGCTACAGAGGCAAAGTGGCTGAGTGCAGCACCGATGAAGAGCTTTCTCCAGCAGGAGAGGCGGGACTTTGACCTTCTGATTAAGCATCTGCTGTGTGACCTGAACCATACACTTCATGTGCTGGAAGGATGCAGACATCGCAATCCAGAGACAGATATCATCATCGAATGCCTGCAGAGTGGCTGCCTTCCTCCTTCCTGGCAGCTTCTAACTAGTGTTTCTCCGCCCTTTCCACGGTGGATGCAGATCTTGAAGATGAGATTGCAATTGCTGAACAATTACCTGGACAATCCCGGCAGTGCAGTCTCCTACAACCTGGCAGTGTTTCAACAGCCCCGGATGTTCCTTGTGACTCTGCTACAGCAGAAAGCCCAGATGGAGCATCTCAGCCTCAACCAATACAGAATCCATGCTCAGGTACGTCACTGTAACTTTACCACTTTCCTTATCCTTTCCATTCAGAAATAAAGATCAGGGGCTGGATTCTCCGCCGGCGGGATGCTACGTTTTGCCGGCAACCGGGGGTTTCCTGATGGCGTGGGACAACCCTACAATGGAAAATCCCATTGACCGGCTGGCGCATCAGAGAATCCCTCCGGCGTGCTGAAGCAGAAATGTGGCGGGGCGGAGAATCCCGCCCCAGAACTTCCTCCACCCACCCCCGCCCAATCCCACCTTCCCCTACCTTTGGGAAAAGATGTTATCTATTGTCTGATCTACGCCCCTCATTATTTTATAAACCTCTATAAGCCCCCTACGCTCCAGGGAATAAAGTCCCAGACTATCCAGCCCCTCCTTATAACTCAGACCATCAAGTCCCGGTAGCATCCTCGTAAATCCCTTCTGCTCTCTTTCTAGTTTAACAATATCCTTCCTATAATAGGCTGACCAGAACTGAACACAGTATTCCATGTGTGGGTCTGACCAATGTCTTGTACAACTTCAACAAGACGTCCCAACTCCTGTATTCAATATTCTGACCAATAAAACCCAGCATGCTGAATGCCTTCTTCACCACCCTGTCCACCTGCAACTCCACCTTCAAGGAGCTGTGAACCTGTACCCCTAGAGCATAGAACATTACAGTGCAGCACAGGCCCTCCGGCCCTAGATGTTGCGCCGACCTGTGAAACCACTCTAAAGCCCATCTACACTATTCCCTTATCATCCATATGCCTATCCAATGACCATTTGAATGGGTTTAGTGTTGGCGAGTCCACTACTGTTGCAGGCAGGGCATTCTACGGCCTTACTACTCTCTGAGTAAAGAAACTGCCTCTGACATCTGTCCTATACCTTTCTCCCCTCAATTTAAAGCTATGTCCCCTCGTGCTGGACATCACCATCCAAGGAAAAAGGCTCTCACTGTCCACCCTATCTAATCCTCTGATCATCTTGTATGCCTCAATTAAGTCACCTCTTAACCTTCTTCTCTAGATCCCTTTGTTCTGTAATTTGATCTATAAAAATGCATCACCTCACATTTATCCAAATTAAACTCCATCTGCCATTCATCAGCCCACTGGCCCAATTGGTCAAGATCCTGTTGCAGTCTTATATAACCTTCTTCACTGTCCATTATGTCACCAATCTTAGTGTCACCTGCAAACTTACTAACCATGCCTCGTACATTTTCATCCAAATCATTAATATGTATATAACTAATAACAGTGGACCCAGCACCAATCCCTGAGGCACACCGCTGGTCACAGGCCTCCAGTTTGAAAAACAACCCTCCACAACCACCCTTTGGCTTTGGTCGACAAGCCAATTTTGTATCCAATTGGCTACCTCACCCTGGATCCCGTGAGATTTAGGCTTTTGCAACAACCTACCATAAGACCATGAGACATAGGAGCAGAATTAGGCCACTTGGCCCATCAAGTCTGCTCCGCCATTCAATCATGGCTGATATTTTTTCATCCCCATTCTCCTGCCTTCTCCCCATAACCCCTGATCCCCTTATTAATCAAGACCCTATCTATCTCTGTCTTGAAGACACTCAGTGATTTGGTCCCCACAGCCTTCTGCGGCAAAGAGTTCCACAGATTCACCACCCTCTGGCTGAAGAAATTTCTCCTCATCTCTGTTTTAAAGGATTGTCCCTTTAGTCTGAGATTCTGTCCTCTGGTTCTAGTTTTTCCTACAAGTGGAAACATCCTCTCCACGTCCACTCTGTCCAGGCCTCGCAGTATCCTGTAAGTGTCAATAAGATCCCCCCTCATCCTTCTAAACTCCAACGAGTACAGACCCAGAGTCCTCAACCGTTCCTCATACGACAAGTTCTTCATTCCAGGGATCATTCTTGTGAACCTCCTCTGGACCCTTTCCAAGGCTAGCACATCCTTCCTTAGATACGGGGCCCTAAACTGCTGACAATACTCCCTTACTTACAATAACCTCACACTTTTCCACATTGTATTTCATCTGCCACTTCATTGCCCACCCTCCTAGCCTGTCCAAGCCCTTCTGCAGCCCCCTTGCTTCCTCAATACTACCTGTCCTTCTACAGATCATTGTACCATCTGTAAACTTAGCAACAGTGCCTTCAGTTCCTTCTTCCAGATCATTAATGTATATTGTGAAAAGTTGTCCCAGCACCGATCCCTGAGACACACCACTAGTCACCGGCTGCCGTCCTGAAAAAGACCCCTTTATCCCCACTCTCTGCCTTCTGCCAGTCAGCTAATCCTCTATCCATGCCAGGATCTTACCCTGAACACCATGGGCTCTGAACTTATTGAACAGTCTCCTATTCGGCACCTTGTCAAAGGCCTTCTGGAAATCTAAATAAATCACGTCCACTGGTTCTCCTTTGTCTAACTTGCTTGTTACCTCCTCAAAGAACTCTAACAGATTTGTCAGACATGACCTCCCTTTGACAAAGCCGTGCTGACTCAGTCCTATTTTACCGTGCACTTCCAAGTGCTCCACGATCTCATCTTCAATAACAGACTCTAAAATCTTACCAATGACCGAAGTCAGGCTAACCGGCCTATAATTTCCCATCTTCTGCCTCCCTCCCTTCTTAAACAGGGGTGTTACATTAGCCACTTTCCTGTCGTCTGGGACCCTTCCTGCCTCCAGTGATTCCTGAAAGATCAGCACTAATGCCTCCACAATTTCCTCAGCGAGCTCTTTTAGAACCCTGGGGTGTAGTTTATCCGGTCCAGGTGATTTATCCACTTTCACATCTTTCAGTTTCCCCAGAACCTTCTCCTTACTGATGGTCACTGCACTCACCTCTGCCCCCAGGTTCTCCTGGAGCTCTGACATCCCACTGGTGTCATCCACCATGACGACTGATGCAAAGTAACTATTCAGTTCCTCTGCCATTTCATTGTTTCCTATTATTATTTCTCCAGCCATGTTTTCCAGTGGTCCAATGTCTATTTTTGCATCTCTCTTACCATTTTTTATTGAAAAAAATCTCTTCCTATCTACCATCAAAATTGGCCTTGTCCCAATTTAGAATTTTAACTTTTGGGCCAGAACTATCATTCTCCATAGCTATCTTAAATCTAATGGAATTATGGCCACTGGTCCCAAAGTGATCCCTCACTAACACTTCCGTCACCTACCCTTCCTTATTCCCCAAGAGGAGGTCAAGTTTTGCCCCGTCTCTAGTCGGGCCATCCACATATTGGATGAGAAATTCCTCCTGAATACACTCGCCAAATTTCTCTCCATCCAAACCCCCAGTGCTGTGGCTGTCCCAGTTAATGTTGGGAAAGTTCAAATCCCCAAAGAGTAACGGAGTGAGATTAATTGGATCAATTTTTCAAAGAGCTGGCAGATGTCGGGCTGAATGGCCTCCTTCAAAACTCCAGGGCAGCACGGTAGCATGGTGGTTAGCATCAATGCTTCACAGCGCCAGGGTCCCAGGTTCAATTACCGGCTGGGTCACTGTCTGTGCGGAGTCTGCACGTCCTCCCCGTGTGTGCGTGGGTTTCCTCCGGGTGCTCCGGTTTCCTCCCACAGTCCAAAGATGTGCGGGTTAGGTGGATTGGCCAGGCTAAATTGCCCTTAGTGTCCTAAAAAATAATGTTAATGGGGGTTTTTGGGTTACTGGTATAGGGTGGATATGTGGGCTTGAGTAGGGTGATCATTGCTCGGCACAACATTGAGGGCCGAAGGGCCTGTTCTGTGCTGTACTGTTCTAATTCTAATTCTAATTTGTCAACTCATATCTGATCTGTCAACAGCTTGTTTGTAACCTGCCTTCCCCCTTCCGAGTTCCTTATAGTCCTTCCAGTGACACACTGCCAATTGATCAGTTCCCAATATTAGCAAGCTGTTCCTGGCCAGGATCCAGTCACTTTTACATTGAGCCAGGCCACAATCTCTTTGTATCTGAGAGAAACCAATTCATCCATTTGATCTGATAATTTGCAGCAATCTGTTTAATATGTTGCAGGTACTCAGCAGTGTCATCCCTCCCAGCAGGGCTCCAGTGAATGGGATCTACATTACCGGCCTTCAGCTACGCAACGCCCTGTGGGACACACGACAGAGTCTCCTGCAGGATACCCTCTCCATCAAACCCTGCAGCATGCCAACAGTGTGGCTCTGGGCAGAGGCTGGTGAGGCAGAGGGCACCCAGAGCCCCCACCTACCGTACCAGTGCCCCATCTACCTGGGCACAGAGAGCATGGATGTGGATTTGAAGGACAGCAACATCATTACTCACATTCCCCTTGAGTCAAGAATGGATCACTTAGTCTGTACTCAGAGACGGGTGCACATTGTGAGCATCATATAAAGCTGCAGCTCACTCAGCCCACTGACCCTGACTTACAACAAAACATAATAATCAATAAACGTCATTCCCACAAAGTAAAGCAGAAGAGATTCTCATGTTGTGTATTTTATTATAATGGCGTGTATTCCTAACAGACTGCCCAAAACTCCGAACCGTTTTCCAGCCTCAGGCAAGAATTGGGCCGAGTAAAATCCCTCATTCCTAATGTAGATTGGGAGAACAAATTTGGCTCCTCCAGAATCTTCAACACCCACCTTAACAGAAAGGCAGTGGCTCTGTTTAACATCCTATGCAAAAGGTTATGCTCCAAACAGTCCCTGAATAGTAAACCCTCTGACAGTGCAGCACTCCCTCAGTACTGACCCTCTGACAGTGCAGCACTCCCTCAGTACTGACCCTCTGACAGTGCGGCACTCCCTCAGTACTGACCCTCTGACAGTGCAGCACTCCCTCAGTACTGACCCTCTGACAGTGCAGCGCTCCCTCAGTACTGACCCTCTGACAGTGCGGCACTCCCTCAGTACTGACCCTCTGACAGTGCGGCACTCCCTCAGTACTGACCCTCTGACAGTGCGGCACTCCCTCAGTACTGACCCTCTGACAGTGCAGCACTCCCTCAGTACTGACCCTCTGACAGTGCGGCACTCCCTCAGTACTGACCCTCTGACAGTGCAGCACTCCCTCAGTACTGACCCTCTGACAGTGCGGCACTCCCTCAGTATTGACCCTCTGACAGTGCGACACTCCCTCAGTACTGACTCTCTGACTGTGCAGCACTCCCTCAGTACTGACCCTCTGACAGTGCGGCATTCCTTCAGTACTGACCCTCTGACAGTGCGGCACTCCCTCAGTACTGACCCTCCGACAGTGCGGCACTCCCTCAGTACTGACCGTCTGACAGTGCAGGGCTCCCTCAGTACTGACCCTCTGACAGTGCAGCACTCCCTCAGTACTGACCGTCTGACAGAGCGGCGCTCCCTCAGTACTGACCCTCTGACAGTGCGGCACTCCCTCAGCACTGACCCTCTGACAGTGCGGCACTCCCTCAGTACTGAACCTCTGGCAGTGCGGCGCTCCCTCAGTACTGACCCTCTGACAGTGCAGCACTCCCTCAGTACTGACCCTCTGACAGCGCAGCCCTCCCTCAGTACTGACCCTCTGACAGTGCGGCACTCCCTCAGTACTGACCCTCTGACAGTGCGGCACTCCCTCAGTACTGACCCTCTGACAGTGCGGCACTCCCTCAGTACTGACCGTCTGACAGAGCGGCGCTCCCTCAGTACTGACCCTCTGACAGTGCAGCACTCCCTCAGTACTGACCCTCTGACAGTGCAGCACTCCCTCAGTACTGACCCTCTGATAGTGCAGCACTCCCTCAGTACTGACCCTCTGAAAGTGCGGCACTCCCTCTGTACTGACCCTCTGACAGTGCTGCGCTCCCTCAATACTGACCCTCTGACAGTGCGGGACTCCCTCAGTACTGACCCTCTGACAGTGCCGCACTCCCTCAGTACTGACCCTCTGACAGTGCGGCACTCCCTCAGTACTGACCCTCTGACAGTGCAGCACTCCCTCAGTACTGACCCTCTGACAGTGCAGCACTCCCTCAGTACTGACCCTCTGACAATGCAGCACTCCCTCAGTACTGACCCTCTGACAGTGCGGCACTCCCTCAGTACTGACCCTCTGACAATGCAGCATTCCCTCAGTACTGACCCTCTGACAGTGCGGGCTCCCTCAGTACTGACCCTCTGACAGTGCGGCACTCCCTCAGTACTGACCCTCTGACAGTGCAGCACCCCCTCAGTACTGACCCTCTGACAGTGCAGCACTCCCTCAGTACTGACCCTCTGACAGTGCAGCACTCCCTCAGTACTGACCCTCTGACAGTGCGGCACTCCCTCAGTACTGACCCTCTGACAGTGCGGCACTCCCTCAGTACTGACCCTCTGAGAGTGCAGCACTCCCTCAGTACTGACCCTCTGAAGTGCGGCACTCCCTCAGTACTGACCCTCTGACAGTGCTGCACTCCCTCAGTACTGACCCTCTGACAGTGCAGCACTCCCTCAGTACTGACCCTCTGACAGTGCAGCACTCCCTCAGTACAGACCCTCTGACAGTGCAGCACTCCCTCAGTACTGACCCTCTGACAGTGCGGCACTCCCTCAGTACTGACCCTCTGACAGTGCGACACTCCCTCAGTACTGACCCTCTGACAGTGCAGCACTCCCTCAGTACTGACCCTCTGACAGTGCAGCACTCCCTCAGTACTGACCCTCTGACAGTGCGGCATTCCCTCAGTACTGACCCTCTGACAGTGCGGCACTCCCTCCGTACTGACCCTCTGACAGTGCGGCACTCCCTCGGTACTGACCCTCTGACCGTGCACCACTCCCTCAGTCCTGACCCTCTAACAGTGCAGCACTCCCTCAGTACTGACCCTCTAACAGTGCAGCACACCCTCAGTACTGACCCTCTGACAGTGCGGCACTCCCTCCGTACTGACCCTCTGACAGTGCGGCACTCCCTCAGTACTGACCCTCTGACAGTGCTGCATTCCCTCAGTAGTGACCCTCTGACAGTGCAGCACTCCCTCAGTACTGACCCTCTGACAGTGCAGTACTCCCTCAGTACTGACCCTCTGACAGTACGGCAGTCCCTCAGTACTGACCCTCTGACAGTGCGGCACCCCCTCAGTACTGACCCTCTGACATGCTGCATTCCCTCAGTACTGACCCTCTGACAGAGCGGCATTCCCTCAGTACTGACCCTCTGACAGTGCGGCACTCCCTCAGTACTGACCCTCTGACAGTGGGGAACACCCTCAGTACTGACCCTCTGACAGTGCGGCACTCCCTCAGTACTGACCCTCTGACAGTGCGGGACTCCCTCAGTACTGACCCTCTGACAGTGCAGCACTCCCTCAGTACTGACCCTCTGACAGTGCAGCACTCCCTCAGTACTGACCCTCTGACAGCGCGGCACTCCCTCAGCACTGACCCTCTGACAGTGCGGCACTCCCTCAGAACTGACCCTCTGACAGTGCGGCACTCCCTCAGTACTGACCCTCTGACAGTGCGGCACTCCCTCAGTACTGACCCTCTGACAGTGCGGCACTCCCTCAGTACTGACCCTCTGACAGTGCGGCACTCCCTCAGTACTGACCCTCTGACAGTGCGGCACTCCCTCAGTACTGACCCTCTGACAGTGGGGAACACCCTCAGTACTGACCCTCTAACAGTGCAGCACTCCCTCAGTACTGACCCTCTGAAATGCTGCATTCCCTCAGTACTGACCCTCTGACAGTGCGGCATTCCCTCAGTACTGACACTCCCACAGTGCTGCGCTCCCTCAGTACTGACCCTCTGACAGTGCGGCTCTCCCTCAGTACTGACCCTCTGACAGTGCGGCACTCCCTCAGTACTGACCCTCTGACAGTGCGGCACTCCCTCAGTACTGACCCTCTGACAGTGCAGCACTCCCTCAGTACTGACCCTCTGACAGTGCAGCACTCCCTCAGTACTGCCCCTCTGACAATGCAGCACTCCCTCAGTACTGACCCTCTGACAGTGCGGCACTCCCTCAGTACTGACCCTCTGACAGTGCAGCGCTCCCTCAGTACTGACTCTCTGACAATGCAGCACTCCCTCAGTACTGACCCTCTGACAGTGCGGCACTCCCTCAGTACTGACCCTCTGACAGTGCAGCACTCCCTCAGTACTGACCCTCTGACAGTGCGGCACTCCCTCAGTACTGACCCTCTGACAGTGCAGCACTCCCTCAGTACTGACCCTCTGACAGTGCGGCATTCCCTCAGTACTGACCCTCTGACAGTGCGGCACTCCCTCAGTACTGACCCTCTGACAGTGCGGCACTCCCTCGGTACTGACCCTCTGACCGTGCAGCACTCCCTCAGTCCTGACCCTCTAACAGTGCAGCACTCCCTCAGTACTGACCCTCTGACAGTGCGGCACTCCCCCAGTACTGACCCTCTGACAGGGCAGCACTCCCTCAGTACTGACCCTCTGACAGTGCGGCACTCCCTCAGTACTGACCCTCTGACAGTGCAGCACTCCCTCAGTACTGACCCTCTGACAGTGCAGCGCTCCCTCAGCACTGACCCTCTGACAGTGCGGCACTCCCTCAGTACTGACCCTCTGACAGTGCGGCACTCCCTCAGTACTGACCCTCTGACAGTGCGGCACTCCCTCAGTACTGACCCTCTGACAGTGCAGCACTCCCTCTGTACTGACCCTCTGACAGTGCAGCACTCCCTCAGTACTGACCCTCTGACAGTGCAGCACTCCCTCAGTACTGACCCTCTGACAGTGCGGCAGTCCCTCAGTACTGACCCTCTGACAGTGCGGCACTCCCTCAGTACTGACCCTCTGACATGCTGCATTCCCTCAGTACTGACCCTCTGACAGTGCGGCACTCCCTCAGTACTGACCCTCTGACAGTGCAGCACTCCCTCAGTACTGACCCTCTGACAGTGTGGGGCTCCCTCAGTACTGACCCTCTGACAGTGGGGAACACCCTCAGTACTGACCCTCTGACATTGCGGCACTCCCTCAGTACTGACCCTCTGACATGCTGCATTCCCTCAGTACTGACCCTCTGACAGTGCGGCACTCCCTCAGTACTGACCCTCTGACAGTGCAGCACTCCCTCAGTACTGACCCTCTGACAGTGCAGCACTCCCTCAGTACTGACCCTCTGACAGTGCGGGGCTCCCTCAGTACTGACCCTCTGACAGCGCAGCACTCCCTCAGTACTGACCCTCTGACATTGCGGCACTCCCTCAGTACTGACCCTCTAACAGTGCAGCACTCCCTCAGTACGGACCCTCTGACATGCTGCATTCCCTCAGTACTGACCCTCTGACAGTGCGGCACTCCCTCAGTACTGACCCTCTGACAGTGCAGCACTCCCTCAGTACTGACCCTCTGACAGTGCAGCACTCCCTCAGGACTGAACCTCTGACAGTGCGGCACTCCCTCAGTACTGACCTTCTGACAGTGCGGCCCTCCCTCAGTACTGACACTCTGACAGTGCAGCAGTCCCTCAGTCCTGACCCTCTGACAGTGCGGCACTCCCTCAGTACTGACCCTCTGACAGTGCAGCACTCCCTCAGTACTGACCCTCTGACAGTGCGGCGCTCCCTCAGTACTGACCCTCTGACAGAGCAGCACTCCCTCAGTACTGACCCTCTGACAGTGCGGCGCTCCCTCAGTACTGACCCTCTGACAGTGCAGCACTCCCTCATAGCTGACCCTCTGACAGTGCGGCACTCCCTCAGTACTGACCCTCTGACAGTGCGGCGCTCCCTCATTACTGACCCTCTGACAGTGCGGCACTCCCTCAGTACTGACCCTCTGACAGTGCAGCACTCCCTCAGTACTAACCCTCTGACAGTGCGGCACTCCCTCAGTACTGACCCTCTGACAGTGCGGCACTCCCTCAGGTACTGACCCTCTGACAGTGCAGCGCTCCCTCAGTACTGACCCTCTGACAGTGCAGCACTCCCTCAGTACTGACCCTCTGACAGTGCAGCACTCCCTCAGTACTGACCCTCTGACAGTGCGGCACTCCCTCAGTACTGACCCTCTGACAGTGCAGCGCTCCCTCAGTACTGACCCTCTGACAGTGCAGCACTCCCTCAGTACTGACCCTCTGACAGTGCAGCACTCCCTCAGTACTGACCCTCTGACAGTGCGGCACTCCCTCGGTACTGACCCTCTGACAGTGCAGCGCTCCCTCAGCACTGACCCTCTGACAGTGCAGCACTCCCTCAGTACTGACCCTCTGACAGTGCAGCACTCCCTCAGTACTGACCCTCTGACAGTGCAGCACTCCCTCAGTACTGACCCTCTGACAGTGCAGCACTCCCTCAGTACTGACCCTCAGACAGTGCAGCATTCCCTCAGTACTGACCCTCTGACAGTGCAGCACTCCCTCAGTACTGACCCTCTGACAGTGCAGCACTCCCTCAGTACTGACCCTCTGACAGTGCGGCACTCCCTCAGTACTGACCCTCTGACAGTGCAGCACTCCCTCAGTACTGACCCTCTGACAGTGCAGCACTCCCTCAGTACTGACCCTCTGACAGTGCGGCACTCCCTCAGTACTGACCCTCTGACAGTGCGGCACTCCCTCAGTACTGACCCTCTGACAGTGCAGCACTCCCTCGGTACTGACCCTCTGACAGTGCGGCACCCCCTCAGTACTGACCCTCTGACAGTGCGGCACTCCCTCAGTACTGATCCTCTGACAGTGCAGCATTCCCTCAGTACTGACCCTCTGACAGTGCAGCACTCCCTCAGTACTGACCCTCTGACAGTGCGGCACTCCCTCAGTACTGACCCTCTGACAGTGCGGCACTCCCTCAGTACTGACCCTCTGACAGTGCGGCACTCATTCAGTACTGACCCTCTGACAGTGCAGCACTCCCTCAGTACTGATCCTCTGACAGTGCGGCACACCCTCAGTACTGACCCTCTGACAGTGCAGCACTCCCTCAGTACTGACCCTCTGACAGTGCCGCACTCCCTCAGTACTGACCCTCTGACAGTGCGGAACTCCCTCAGTACTGACTCTCTGACAGTGCAGCACTCCCTCAGTACTGACCCTCTGACAGTGCGGCACTCCCCCAGTACTGACCCTCTGACAGTGTGGCACTCCCTCAGTACTGACCCTCTGACAGTGCGGCACTCCCTCAGCACTGATCCTCTGACAGTGCAGCACTCCCTCAGTACTGACCCTCTCACAGTGCGGCACTCCCTCAGCACTGACCCTCTGACAGTGCAGCACTCCCTCAGTACTGACCCTCTCACAGTGCGGCACTCCCTCAGTACTGACCCTCTGACAGGGCAGCACTCCCTCAGTACTGACCCTCTGACAGTGCAGCACTCCCTCAGTACTGACCCTCTGACAGTGTGGCGCTCCCTCGGTACTGACCCTCTGACAGTGCAGCACTCCCTCAGTACTGACCCTCTGACAGTGCGGCACTCCCTCAGTACTGACCCTCTGACAGTGCAGCACTCCCTCAGTACTGACCCTCTGACAGTGCGGCACTCCCTCAGTACTGACCCTCTGACAGTGCAGCTCCCCCTCAGTGCTGACCCTCTGACAGTGCAGCACTCCCTCAGTACTGACCCTCTGACAGTGCAGCACTCCCTCAGTACTGACCCTCTGACCGTGCAGCACTCCCTCAGTACTGACCCTCTGACAGTGCAGCACTCCCTCAGTACTGACCCTCTGACAGTGCAGCTCTACATCAGTACTTTAGGCTCTGACAATATCCCAGCAATAGTACTGAAGGCTTCTGCTCCAGAACTTGCTGCACCCCTAGCCAAGCTGTTCCAGTACAGCTACAACACTGGCATCTACCCGGCAATGTGGACCCAGGTGTGTACTGTACACGAGAAACAGGACAAATGCAACCCAGCCAATTACCACCCTATCAGTCTACTCTCCATCATCAGCAAAGTGATGGAGGAGTCATCAACAGAGCTGTTAAGCGGTGTTTACTTTGCAATAATGAGGTGATCACACCACGTTTAATGAGGTGATCACACCACAGCTCAATGGACAAGAGCGAAAAAGGGAATGTGTAAGCACCAGACAGCCCAGGAAGAGCAGACCGGAAGTGCAGGAGTCTCCTGGAGTCCCGCAGTTTGGAAGGTGATGAGAGCGTTGTTATCTCAGGGGAGTGCAGTCAGAGGTTTGGAAGCTGATGGGAGCGTTGTTATCTCAGGGGAGTGCAGTCAGAGCTTCTGTCACCACAATGGCTCGATTGTACAGGAGGGAAGAAGAAGAAAGGAAGGGCAATAGTAACAGAGGATTCACTAGTCAGGGAGTAGACAGGCGTTTCTGCGGCCACTGACGTGACTCTCGGAGTGGTGTGTTGCCTCCCTGGTGCCAGGGTCCAGGATGTCACTGAACGGCTGAAGGTATCCTAAAGGGGGAGAATGAAAAGTCAGAGGTCGAAGTTCATGTTGCTCCCAATGACATAGGTAGAATTCAGAATGAGATCTTGCATCAAGAATTCCGGGAGCTAAGCAGTAGATTAAAAAGCAGGACCTCTAAGGTTCTACTAGCTGGATTACCCCCAGTGCCACGTGCTGGCGAGTATAGAAATAGAAAAATAGGGCAGGTGAATGTGTGGCTCAAGAGTTGGTGCAGGAGGGAGGGTTTTAGATTCTTGAATCACTGGGACCGTTTCTGGGGAAGGTGGGACATAGACCTGAGGGACGGTCTTCTCCTGAAACACGTTGGGACCGACACCCTTGCAGGTAGGTTTGCTCGTGATGTTGGGAGGAGTTTGGCTGGGGGAGGGGACACAGAGTAAAATGGAGACACATCATTCTACAGTAAAGGAAGCAAGTCAGAGAGTTGAATGTCATGTTGAATATCAAGAGAGTATGAAAATGAAATGAAAATGAAAATCGCTTATTGTCACGAGTAGGCTTCAATGAAGTTACTGTGAAAAGCCCCTAGTTGCCACATTCCGGCGCCTGTCCGGGGTGGCTGGTACGGGAATCGAACCGTGCTGCTGGCCTGCTTGGTCTGCTTTAAAAGCCAGCAATTTAGCTGAGTGAGCTAAACCAGCCCCTAAGACAAGGGACATCGGAATTAGGAGCAGAAGTCAGCCATTCAGCCCCTCAAGCCTGTTCTGCCATTCAATCAGATCATGGCTGATCTCTTCGTCTCAAATCCACCTCCCAGTCTGTTTCCTGTATCCCTTTAACCAGTTTTTTAAAATCAGAAATATATCTATCTCCTTCTTGTAACCATTTAATGATTCAGACTCCACCGCACTGTCGGGCAGCGAGTTCCACAAATTCAACACCCTCTGCGATTAGTTCCTCCTCATCTCAGTTTTAAACCTAGCGTCCGGCTCTCAGCTAATAACCGTGACGTCTCGTTCTAGATTGACCCACAAAGGGGAACATTTGGTTAAACTTTGCATTATCAATCCATTTTAGTATTTTCTACACCTCGACCAGATTACTTCCCATCCGTGTAAGAGGCTTGGATGGTCTTTAATACGACAAGTGTAGGGGGTGAGTCTGAGTTACAAATTGTGGATTGACACAGGGAAATTATGACATTGTTACTATCACAGACACATGGCTCAGGGAATGGAAAGACTGGCAACTTAACATTCCGGGATATAGGCGGCCGGATTCTCCATTCCTGACACGAAGGACGGGATTCTCCAACCCCACCCCCCTGGGGGGGGGGGGGGGGGTGAACCCCGCCCGCTGCTCCGACACCAGCTGCCTTAATCTCTGGCTCTGGTTTACGGGTGGGGGCGGGGATCACACCGCGCCGGTCGGGGGCCGTTGGCAGCGGCCCCCCCTGTTGGACTGAGCGTCCGTCGGTTCCCCACCGCCGTGAAATGGACATTTCACGGTGGGACGTGGCTTGGAGGCAAGCTACTGAAGTCCTCGGGGGTGGGGGGGTTCCGGCCCCGGGGGGTGGGGGGGTTCCGGCCCCGGGGGGTGGGGGGGGGGGTTCCGGCCCCGGGGGGGTGGGGGGGGTTGTGGCCCCGGGGGGGGGGGGGTCCAGCCCCGGGGGGTTGTGGCCCCGGGGGTGGGGGGGGGGTTCCGGCCCGGGGGTGGGGGGGGGGTTCCGGCCCCGCGGGGGGGGGGTTCCGGGCCCGGGGGGGGGTTCCGGCCCCAGGGGTGGGGGGGGGGGTGTTGTGGCCCCGGAGGTGGGGGGGGGGGGGGGTTGGCCCGACGCCGGAGTGGTTTGCGCTGTTCTTGGCTCCGGGTCGTCCGGCCGATTGCGAGAGAATCCTGCCCAACGTGTTGACACCGGAGCAGGATTCGTGGATTTCCACGACAGCAAAACTGGCGGGATTGGCCGGGTCCGTGATTGACACTCGGGAGGCTGACAAGCTGAACACACACGTGCAGAGTGGGGATATATCTGGGGGTCTCACACAGCTCAGTGCGCAGATGTATCCGTGCCATCGCGGAGGCCCTAAATGCCGGGTCGACAAAATACCGCCCCCCCCCCCCCCCCCCCCCCCCCCCCCCTCCGTGACACATTCCTGTTGCACTAATGAGTGGGGGCCCTGGGTTGGCAGTGTCCATCGAGGATGATGACAACCGGCTCTGCGATGAGCCCTAGTGCGCCACATCATTGGACAATGTCTGACACGTATCAACTGTAGCACATTCCACCGTCCAGCTGGCTGATCCCTGCATGCCAGCTGGCCGTTCCAGCACACCGTGCCATCGAATCTCTGGGTATTAGATGTGGAGGATGCGGGTGGGACAGCAGAGAGGTGAACACTGGCTGAATTGCGGTCCCTCACCCCAATGTCTGCCAATTCTCCTCCACCCCACACCCTCAGCAGCCAGCCCAGACCAGCCGACTCCTCACATCCATCTGGCACAGCACCGAGGCAGTTTGTAATGGTGTGGACAGGTGTTTAATGTGAAAGCATATATACAGTCTGTACCCGAGCCCCATCACTAAATTGTGCCCTGCACACTGCCACCTTAACTAGTGTCTAGCTTTCTGTCCTGATGGGCCCTAATGCTACACTTAGTCAGTTCCCAGATGGTACAGCAGGAGTGGAGGCGGCCTGCTGTTCTTCCTGCCCTGTCACCTGGGTCCCTGTTGGCGCACGTCTCCTGAGGAGAACCAAAATGGATGGGCCCGGCTGCTGCTTGGGTGTCCCGGGTGACGTGGTGCCACCCGGTTCTGCCCGCTGCCCACCAGATACACCAGGGACGGAGGGTGGGAGTCCGAGATGCTGTGGCGTTCCGGCAACTCCCCTGCGGGAGTCAACAGCACCGGCCCCCGCACCTCCACATCCCTCGGCGTGCCTGATGGCCCCTAGGCTACTCCATGGGAGGGATTGCCACCCCCTGAGTCTCCCCCAACACCTTGTACTGCCAGTCCTGGAGGCGTAAACCATCACCTTGAGAGCCACCGGAGCAGGTGTCTCCCATTCGTAGTGCCCCGTGGGCACCTGGCAGAAATGTCTCAGATATAAGCTGGCGGCAGGATCCTCCGTCTCGCCAACGGGGTTTCCCATTGTGGGCAGCCCCACGCCATCGGGAAATCCCCGGGCTGCCGGCGTAACGGAGAATGCCGACAGCAGAGAATCCCGACAGGGGAGATTCCCGACAGGGGAGATTCCCGACAGGAGAGATTCTCGACAGGAGAGAATGCCGACAGCGGAGATTCCCGACAGGAGAGAATGCCGACAGCGGAGAATCCCGACAGGAGAGATTCCCGACAGGAGAGATTCCCGACAGGAGAGAATCCCGACAGGGGAGATTCCCGACAGGAGAGATTCCCGACAGGAGAGAATCCCGACAGGGGAGATTCCCGACAGGAGAGATTCCCGACAGGAGAGAATGCCGACAGCAGAGAATCCCGACAGGAGAGATTCCCGACAGGGGAGATTCCCGACAGGAGAGAATCCCGACAGCGGAGAATCCCGACAGGAGAGATTCCCGACAGGAGAGATTCCCGACAGGAGAGAATCCCGACAGGGGAGATTCCCGACAGCAGAGAATCCCGACAGGAGAGATTCCCGACAGGAGAGAATCCCGACAGCGGAGAATCCCGACAGGAGAGATTCCCGACAGGAGAGAATCCCGACGGGGAGATTCCCGACAGCAGAGAATCCCGACAGGAGAGAATCCCGACAGGGGAGATTCCCGACAGGAGAGAATGCCGACAGCAGAGAATCCCGACAGCGGAGACTCCCGACAGGAGAGAATGCCGACAGCGGAGAATCCCGACAGGAGAGATTCCCGACAGGAGAGAATGCCGACAGCGGAGATTCCCGACAGGAGAGATTCCCGACAGGAGAGAATCCCGACAGGAGAGATTCCCGACAGGAGAGATTCCCGACAGGGGAGAATCCCGACAGGAGAGATTCACGACAAGAGAGAATCCCGACAGGGGAGATTCCTGACAGGAGAGAATCCCGACAGGGGAGATTCCCGACAGGAGAGATTCCCGACAGGAGAGAATGCCGACAGCGGAGATTCCCGACAGGAGAGATTCCCGACAGGAGAGAATCCAGACAGGAGAGATTCCCGACAGGAGAGATTCCCGACAGGAGAGAATCCCGACAGGAGAGAATCCCGACAGGGGAGATTCCCGACAGGAGAGAATGCCGACAGCAGAGAATCCCGACAGCGGAGATTCCCGACAGGAGAGAATGCCGACAGCGGAGAATCCCGACAGGAGAGATTCCCGACAGGAGAGAATGCCGACAGCGGAGATTCCCGACAGGAGAGATTCCCGACAGGAGAGATTCCCGACAAGAGAGATTCCCGACAGGGGAGAATCCCGACAGGAGAGATTCCCGACAAGAGAGAATCCCGACAGGGGAGATTCCCGACAGGAGAGAATCCCGACAGGAGAGATTCCCGACAGGAGAGATTCCCGACAGGGGAGAATCCCGACAGGAGAGAATGCCGACAGCGGAGATTCCCGACAGGAGAGAATCCCGACAGGAGAGAATCCCGACAGCGGAGATTCCCGACAGGAGAGAATCCCGACAGGAGAGAATCCAGACAGCGGAGAATCCCGACAGGGGAGATTCCCGACAGCAGAGAATCCCGACAGGAGAGAATCCCGACAGGAGAGATTCCCGACAGGAGAGAATGCCGACAGCAGAGAATCCCGACAGCGGAGATTCCCGACAGGAGAGAATGCCGACAGCGGAGAATCCCGACAGGAGAGATTCCCGACAGGAGAGAATCCCGACGGGGAGATTCCCGACAGCAGAGAATCCCGACAGGAGAGAATCCCGACAGGGGAGATTCCCGACAGGAGAGAATGCCGACAGCAGAGAATCCCGACAGCGGAGACTCCCGACAGGAGAGAATGCCGACAGCGGAGAATCCCGACAGGAGAGATTCCCGACAGGAGAGAATGCCGACAGCGGAGATTCCCGACAGGAGAGATTCCCGACAGGAGAGAATCCCGACAGGAGAGATTCCCGACAGGAGAGATTCCCGACAGGGGAGAATCCCGACAGGAGAGATTCCCGACAAGAGAGAATCCCGACAGGGGAGATTCCTGACAGGAGAGAATCCCGACAGGGGAGATTCCCGACAGGAGAGATTCCCGACAGGAGAGAATGCCGACAGCGGAGATTCCCGACAGGAGAGATTCCCGACAGGAGAGAATCCAGACAGGAGAGATTCCCGACAGGAGAGATTCCCGACAGGAGAGAATCCCGACAGGAGAGAATCCCGACAGGGGAGATTCCCGACAGGAGAGAATGCCGACAGCAGAGAATCCCGACAGCGGAGATTCCCGACAGGAGAGAATGCCGACAGCGGAGAATCCCGACAGGAGAGATTCCCGACAGGAGAGAATGCCGACAGCGGAGATTCCCGACAGGAGAGATTCCCGACAGGAGAGATTCCCGACAGGAGAGATTCCCGACAGGGGAGAATCCCGACAGGAGAGATTCCCGACAAGAGAGAATCCCGACAGGGGAGATTCCCGACAGGAGAGAATCCCGACAGGAGAGATTCCCGACAGGAGAGATTCCCGACAGGGGAGAATCCCGACAGGAGAGAATGCCGACAGCGGAGATTCCCGACAGGAGAGAATCCCGACAGGAGAGAATCCCGACAGCGGAGATTCCCGACAGGAGAGAATCCCGACAGGTGAGAATCCAGACAGCGGAGAATCCCGACAGGGGAGATTCCCGACAGCAGAGAATCCCGACAGGAGAGAATCCCGACAGGAGAGATTCCCGACAGGAGAGAATGCCGACAGCAGAGAATCCCGACAGCGGAGATTCCCGACAGGAGAGAATGCCGACAGCGGAGAATCCCGACAGGAGAGATTCCCGACAGGAGAGAATGCCGACAGCGGAGATTCCCGACAGGAGAGATTCCCGACAGGAGAGAATCCCGACAGGAGAGATTCCCGACAGGAGAGATTCCCGACAGGAGAGAATCCCGACAGGAGAGATTCCCGACAAGAGAGAATCCCGATAGGGGAGATTCCCGACAGGAGAGAATCCCGACAGGGGAGATTCCCGACAGGAGAGATTCCCGACAGGAGAGAATGCCGACAGCTGAGATTCCCGACAGGGGAGATTCCCGACAGGAGAGAATCCCGACAGGAGAGATTCCCGACAGGAGAGATTCCCGCCAGGAGAGAATCCCGACAGGAGAGAATCCCGACAGGAGAGATTCCCGACAGGAGAGAATGCCGACAGCGGAGATTCCCGACAGGAGAGAATCCCGACAGGAGAGAATCCCGACAGCGGAGATTCCCGACAGGAGCGAATCCCGACAGGAGAGAATCCAGACAGCGGAGAATCCAGACAGGGGAGATTCCCGACAGGAGAGAATCCCGTCAGCGGAGATTCCCGACAGGAGAGAATCCCGACAGGAGAGAATCCCGACAGGAGAGAATGCCGACAGCGGAGATTCCCGACAGGAGGGAATCCCAACAGCGGAGAATCCCGACAGGGGAGATTCCCGACAGGAGAGAATCCCGACAGCGGAGATTCCCGACAGGAGAGAATCCCGACAGGAGAGAATCCCGACAGGAGAGAATGCCGACAGCGGAGAATCCCGACAGGGGAGATTCCCGACAGGAGAGAATCCCGACAACGGAGATTCCCGACAGGAGAGAATCCCGACAGGAGAGAATCCCGACAGCGGAGAATCCAGACAGGAGAGAATCCTGACAGCGGAGAATCCCGACAGCGGAGATTCCCGACAGGAGAGAATCCCGACAGGAGAGAATGCCGACAGCGGAGATTCCCGACAGGAGAGAATCCCGACAGGGGAGATTCCCGACAGGAGAGAATCCCGACAGCAGAGAATCCCGACAGGGGAGATTCCCGACAGGAGAGAATCCCGACATCGGAGAATCCCGACGGGAGAGAATCCCGACAGCGGAGAATCCCGACGGGAGAGAATCCCGACGGCGGAGAATCCCGACAGGAGAGAATCCCGACAGCGGAGAATCCCGACAGGGGAGATTCCCGACAGGGGAGATTCCCGACAGGAGAGAATCCCGACAGCGGAGAATCCCGACAGGGGAGATTCCCGACAGGGGAGAATCCCGACGGGAGGGAATCCCGACGGGAGAGAATCCCGACAGCGGAGATTCCCGACACAAGGCTTTGTTTTTTTTTACAAATTTAGATTACCCAATTATTTTTTCCAATTAAGGGGCAATTTAGCATGGCCAATCCACCTACCCTGCACATCTTTGGGTTGTGGGGGTGAAACCCACGCAGACACAGGCAGAATGTGCAAACTCCACACGGGCAGTGACCCAGTCAACAAATTAAAGGATCACATGACAAGAAGTCTTTATGACTTTTGCTGCAACAAACAAAATAGAATCAGCGTTAACTAACCACTATTTTTGAAGGAAACCTACAAAGTATAAAATATAACTTTTCCCTTTTACACAATCTAAAGTATGGGAGCGAGTAGAGGCGGTATCATACAGGGCACAAGTTTAGGAGTGCTGGTAAAGGCACCTCGGCCATTCTTGCCAGCTCAGTACTCTACAAGCCCGGTGGTGGTGGCGGCTCTGGGAGTTTAGGGACAGTGGCGGAAGCGTATGGGAGTGGAGGGAGCGTCGATGATGGGCTCCAATTTGTGGCAACCACTGGTTTAGAGTTTACAGCACGGAAACAGGCCCTTCGGCCCAGCTTGTCCATGCCGCCCAGTTTCTATCACTAAGCCAGTCCCACTTGCCCGCACTTGGCCCATATCCCTCCATACCCACCCTGCCCATGTATCTAACTTTTTAAATGAAAAAACTTGTACCCGCCTCTACCACTGCCTCACGAAGCCCGTTCCAGATGCCAGCACCCTGTGTGTGAAATCATTTCCCCTCTGGTCTCTCTTGTATCTCTCTTCTCTCACCTTAAACCTCTGCCCTCTCGTTCTAGACCCCTCTACTTTTGGGAAAAGATGTTGACTATCTACCTTATCGATGCCCCTCATTATTTTATTGACCTCTATAAGATCAGCCCCAAGCCTCCTGCGCTCCAGAGAAAAAAGCCCCAGCCTACCCGGCCTCTCCTTATAACTCAGACCATCAAGTCCCGGTAGCATCCTCGTAAATCCCTTCTGCCTCTTTCTAGTTTAACAATATCCTTCCTATAATAGGCTGACCAGAAATGGACACAGTATTCCATGTGTGGGTCTGACCAATGTCTTGTACAACTTCAACAAGACGTCCCAACTCCTGTATTCAATATTCTGATCAATAAAACCCAGCATGCTGAATGCCTTCTTCACCACCCTGCCCACCTGCAACTCCACCTTCAAGGAGCTGTGAACCTGTTCCCCTAGATCTCTTTGTTCTGTAACTCTCCCCAACTCCCTACCATTAACTGAGCAGTTTCTGCCCTGATTCGATCTCCCAAAATGCATCACCTCACATTTATCCAAATTAAACTCCATCTGCCATTCATCAGCCCACTGGCCCAATTGGTCAAGATCCTGTTGCAATCTATATAACGTTCTTCACTATCCATTATGTCACCAATCTTGGTGTCATCTGCAAACTTACTAACCATGCCTTCTACATTCTCAATCAAATTGGTGAGACATGATTTTCCCCTTACAAAGCCATGCTGACTGTCCCTAATTAGCCCTTGCCTGTCTAAATGCCTGCAGATCCTGTCCCTCAGAATACCCTCTAACCTGTGGTGATATGATCTGCATACTCGTCTGCCATTGGGCCAGAATGTCGGCTTACCATTGGCCCTGGTCGGTCATGTGCCTCTCGACCGATTGGCCGAGAGGCTGAGTTAACCACGCCTCTATTAACAAGGTATAAATGGTCAGACGCCTGACGATCGTCCTTTTCCATTGTAGACGATTGCAGAGCTGTGTTCTTGTCAATTAAAGCCAGACTTTGGTAAATCACTCGCGTCGCGTACAATCGATGGTACATCAATTTAATTGACTACAACTTTGAAGATGGAGTTCCGCATCAAGCCCGAATGCCTCCGCATCAGCCCGCAAACTCCGAACTCTGCAGAACTTTTCCAACTCTGGCTGACTTGCCTCGAAGGGTTCCTAGCATCTACAACCACCCCCCCCCGCGCACCCGGCCTGCGCGCCTTACCTCCTCCCGCAGCTGATGCATCTAACTGGCCTCCTGGAGCCGGCCTGCGCGTCCCCACAGCTGATGCATGTAACTCACCTCCTGGAGCCGGCCTGCGCGCCTCACCTCATCAGCTCGCAGCGCCGGCAACGCTAGCTCCGCCACCAGCGGCCACGAGGGCTTCCTGGGCGCCGCCATCTTGGGGCGCCGACCCCACGTGCAGATACTGGGCGCCGCCATCTTGGGGAACAGACCTCACATATGGATCCTGGCCACCGACTTCCAGGTCTGCCACGCAAGGTCCCTCCAGCATCGACTCGGACGGCGACGACGGATTTTCTCCACGGCTCGCGGCCGTTCAACTCGACCAGTCTCATCCACGCACGCTCGCCAAAACGACTACGCTGATCCACCTCAACGGCCACGAGACGGACTGCCTGCTGGACTCCGGGAGCACGGAAAGCTTCGTTCACCCTGACACGGTAAGACGCTGCGCGCTCCCTGTCCATCCCGTAACACGCAAAATCGGTTTAGCCTCAGGTTCGCACTCCGTCCACATCACCGGCTGCTGCATCGCGGACCTCACGGTCCAAGGGAAGGTTTTTAAAAATTATAAATTCCTTGTCCTCCCCGACCTTTGCGCACCGGCACTCCTAGGACTGGACTTCCAATGCAACCTGCAGAGCTTGACCTTCCAATTCGGCGGCCCTATACCCCCCTCACTGTCTGCAGCCTCGTGTCCCTCAAAGTGGACCCTCCCTCCCTGTTTGCTAACCTCACCCCCGATTGCAAAACCGTCGCGACACGGAGCAGACGGTACAGCGTCCAGGACCGATCCTTCATCAGGTCCGAGGTCCAGAGGTTGCTGACGGAAGGGGTCATCGAGGCCAGCAACAGTCCCTGGCGAGCCCAAGTGCTGGTGGTCCGGACTGGTCCGGAGAAAAACCGGATGGTCATCGATTATAGCCAGACCATCAACCTGACACGCAACTGGACGCGTATCCTGTCCCCCGTATTTCTACCATGGTAAACGAGATCGCGACATACAAAGTCTTCTCCACGGTGGACCTTAAGTCCGCTTACCACCAGCTCCCCATCCGCGCGAGTGACCGCCTGTACACCGCGTTCGAGGCTGATGGGCGCCTCTACCACTTCCTTAGGGTTCCGTTTGGTGTCACAAATGGGGTCTCGGTCTTCCAACGGGAGATGGACCGAATGGTCGACAAGTACGGATTACAGGCTACCTTCCCGTATCTTGACAATGTCACCATCTGCGGCCACGACCAGCAGGACCATGACGCCAACCTCCAGAAATTCCTTCAAACCGCAAAACTCCTTAACCTAACTTACAATAAGGATAAATGCGTGTTTAGCACCGACCACCTAGCCATCCTCGGCTACGTAGTGCGTAACGGAGTGATAGGCCCCGACCCCGAACGCATGCGCCCCCTGATGGAACTCCCTCTCCCTAATACCCCCAAATCCCTCAAACGCTGCCTGGGGTTCTTCGCATACTACGCCCAATGGGTTCCCAACTACGCGGACAAGGCCCGTCCCCTCATGCAAACCACGACCTTCCCGCCGTCGACGGAGGCCTGCCAGGCCTTTAGCCGCATCAAAGCGGACATCGCAAAGGCCACGATGCGCGCCATCGACGAGGCCCTCCCCTTCCAGGTCGAGAGCGACGCATCAGAAGTAGCTCTGGCGGCCACCCTGAACCAAGCGGGCAGACCCGTGGCCTTCTTCTCCAGAACTCTCCAGGCTTCCGAACTCCGCCACCCCTCTGTGGAAAAGGAAGCCCAGGCCATAGTCGAAGCGGTGCGACATTGGAGGCACTATTTGGCCGGCAGGAAGTTTACCCTCCTCACAGACCAACGGTCAGTAGCCTTCATGTTTGACAATGCACAGCGGGGCAAGATTAAGAATGACAAGATCTTACGGTGGCGGATCGAGTTGTCCACGTACAACTATGAGATCTTGTATCATCCTGGGAAGCTCAATGAGCCTCCTGATGCCCTGTCCCGCGGTACCTGCGCCAGCGCGCAGATAGACCGCCTCCGCTCCCTCCACGCAGACCTCTGCCACCCAGGGGTGACCCGTCTCTACCATTTCATTAAGGCCCGCAACCTGCCCTACTCCATCGAGGAAGTCAGGTCAGTAACCCGTGACTGCCACATCTGCGCAGAGTGCAAACCGCACTTCTACAGCCCCGAGCGCGCGCACCTGATCAAAGCCCCTTCGAACGTCTTAGCATTGACTTCAAGGGGCCCCTTCCCTCTAACAACCGCAACATTTACTTCCTGGCGGTTATCGACGAACACTCCCGCTTCCCCTTCGCCATTCCCTGTCCCGACATGACCACCTCGACCGTCATTAAGGCCCTCATCTCCATCTTCTCACTGTTCGGCTACCCCGCGTACATACACAGCGATCGGGGGTCCTCATTTATGAGCGACGAGCTGCGTCAATTCCTGCTCGACAGGGGCATCGCCTCTAGCAGGACGACCAGCTATAACCCTCGGGGTAACGGACAGGTCGAGCGGGAGAATGGTACCATCTGGAAGACCAGACTACTGGCCCTCCGGCCCAGAGATCTCCCTATTTCCCGATGGCAAGAGGTGCTCCCCGATGCACTGCACTCTATCCGCTCACTCCTCTGTACTGCAACTAATCAGACGCCTCATGAACGTCTTCTTGTTTTCCCCAGGAAGTCGTCCTCCGGATCCCCTCTCCCGACGTGGCTGGTCACCCCCGGGCCCATCTTGCTCCGGAAGCATGTGCGGGTGCACAAGTCCGACCCGTTGGTGGAACAAGTCCAGTTACTCCACGCTAACCCGCAGTACGCGTATGTGGAGTACCCCGACGGTCGGCAGGACACGGTCTCCCTCCGGGACCTGGCACCCGCCGGCGTGCGCCCCCCCCCCCCCCACCACAGACCCCCCCCTCTCCTTTTTCACCCCAGCACTCCACTCAGCTTCCCTATCCCTCATCCATGGCGTCTCCGCGGCCAGCTCAGGTGACGGAGACTACTCGAAGTCTATCGCTCCCGGACTCCAGGACATCAGCAGGACCATCAGCCGATCCGACGACAACTCCTCCACTGCGGCGCTCGGCCAGGACGTCAAGGACCACCAAAAGACTGATCGAATCCTTCTAGAGTTCTACAGCCCCATGGACTTTCTTTTTGTAAATATCGTTATGTCTGGGCCAGTGGGAAGCCCCCAAATTCGATAAGGGTACGGAGAGAAAATTATTCTCCCGACGGCTACTCATATCACCAGTTCCCCCCCACCCCCCTCCCCACCCCACCCTGGGTCTCGTTCACACCCATCCCCCCCCGCCTTCCTTCTCCGTAAGGGGTGAATGTGGTGATATGATCTGCATACTCGTCTGCCATTGGGCCAGAACGTCGGCTTACCATTGGCCCTGGTCGGTCATGTGCCTCTCGACCGATTGGCCAAGAGGCTGAGTTAACCACGCCTCTATTAACGAGGTATAAATGCTCAGACGCCTGACGATCGTCCCTTTCCATTGTAGACGATCGCAGAGCTGTGTTCTAGTCAATTAAAGCCAGACTTTGGTAAATCACTCGCCTCGCGTACAATCGATGGTACATCATTACCCACTACAGAAATAAGGCTCATTGGTCTGTAGTTCCCAGGCTTATCCCGGCAGCCGTTCTTAAACAAGGGCACAACATTTGCCACCCTCCAATCTTCAGGCCCCTCTCCTGTGGTTGTCAATGATTCAAATATCTCAGCTAGGGGGGCTGGCAACTTCCTCCCTAGCCTCCCACACCATCCTGGGATACATTTCATCAGGTCCCAGGGATTTATCTATATTGATGCACTTTAATACCTCCAGCACCTCCTTCTCTGCAATATGTACACTCCTCAAGACATCACTTTTTATTTCCCCAATTTCCATAACTGCCGTGCCTTTGTCAACATTAAATACGGACGAAAAATATTCATTTAGGGCCTCTCCCATCCCTTGTGGTTCTGCACAGAGATGACCTTGTTTATCCTAAAGAGGCTCTCCCCTCTCCCTAGTCACCCTTTTACCCTTTATGTATCTGTAAAAGCTCTTAGCATTTTCCTTTGCCTTATCTGCCAAGACAATCTCATGTCTCCTTTTTGCCCTCTTGATTTCTCTCTTAATTCTACTCCGACAACCTCTATACTCTTCAAGGGATCCACTTGATCCCAGCTGCCTATGCGTGTCACAATGCCTCCTTCTTCCTTTTGACCATTGCCTCAATATCCCGAGTAATCCATGGTTCCCTCCTTCTCCCAGCCTTATCCTTCACTCTAAGAGGAATGTGCTCATCCTGAACCCTAGTTAACACCTTTTTGAAATACTCCCACTTACCAGCCGTCCCTTTGTCTGTAAACAGGCTCCACCAATCAACTTTTGAAAGTTCCCGCCTGCTACCCTCAAAATTGGCCTTGCTCCAATTTAGAATTTTAACTTTTGGGCCAGAACTATCATTCTCCATAGCTATCTTAAATCTAATGGAATTATGGCCACTGGTCCCAAAGTGATCCCTCACTAACACTTCCGTCACCTACCCTTCCTTATTCCCCAAGAGGAGGTCAAGTTTTTCCCCGTCTCTAGTCGGGCCATTCACACATTGAATGAGGAATTCTTCCTGAATACACTTGACAAATTTCTCTCTATCCAAACCTCCAGTGCTGTGGCTGTCCCAGTTAAAGTTGGGAAAGTTAAAATCTCCTCCTATTACCACCCTATTTTTCTGGCAGCTATCTGTAATCTCTTTGCATATTGCTTCTCAATATCCTGCTGACTATTTGGGGGCCTATAATACAGTCCTAGCAAAGTGATCTCACCCGTCATATTTTTTGGTTCTACCCATATAGACTCAGTGGGTGAACCCTTGGATATCCTCTCTCTGTACTGCCGTGATACTGTCCCTAATCAAAAACGCAACTCCCCCTCCTCTCCTATCTCCTGCTCTATCTTTCCGATAGCATTTGTACCTCGGAACATTGAGCTGCCAGTGCTGCCCCTCCCTTAGCCATGTTTCAGTAATAGCTATAATATCCCAGTCCCATGTACCTATCCATGTCCTGAGTTCATCTGCATTGCCTGTTAGGTTCGTGCATTGAAATAAATGCAGTTCAATCCGTTTCTCTGCCTTCCACTTTTCTCCTTCCTGACTTTTGATTCGATCCTCTTTACTACCCTCTGACTTCCTGCATTGGTTTCCACCCACCTCCCAACATTAGTTTAAACCCTCCCCAACAGCGCTAGCAAACAACCCCCTTGGACATCGGTTCCAGTCTTGCCCAGGCGTAGACCATCTGATTTGTAATGGTCCCACCTCCCCCAGAACTGGTTCCAATGTCCCAAAAATCTGAACCCTTCCCTCCTGCACCATCTCTCGAGCCACGCATTCATCCTGTCTATCCTGTCATTCCTACTCTGACTAGCACGTGGCACTGGTAACAATCCTGAGATTACTAACTTTGATGTCCTACTTTTTAGTTTATCTCCTAACTTCCTAAATTCAGCTTGTAGAACCTCATCCCATTTTTTACCTGTTTCGTTGGTGCCTGTATGCACCACGGCAGCTGGCTGTTCACCCTCCCCCTTTAGAATGTCCTGCAGCCCCGGGGAGGTTAATTGGAGGGGGGGGGTTCGAAGTGGCAGAGAGCAGGTATTGAGAGACTGGGAGATCTGTTTGTTGATGGCAGCTTTCCTTGTTTTAAGGATTTGGAGGAGTTTGAATTGCCAGGTGGGAATGGGTTTCGTTATCTGCACGTGAGGGACTTTGTACGGAGGCAGGTGTCGACCTTTCTGCGTCTACCGCCGCAGGAGATACAGGATAAGGTAGTTTCTAAAACGGGGGTGGGGGCGGGAAGGAGTCAGAAATTTATAAAGAGCTCATGAAGTGGGAGAGAACCCAGATAAGGGTGGTAAAGCGTAAATGGGAGGATGAGCTTGGGGGGGGGGGGGGGGGGGGGGGTGTGGAGGACGAGGTGGGTCTGTGGCCGGATGCTCTGAGTAGAGCCAAGACTTTCTCATCATGTGCCTGGCTCAGCCGGATACAATTCAAGGTTCACCGGCCACACGACAGTGACCCAGATGAGCAGGTTTTTTGGGGTGGAGGACAGGTGTGTGAGATGTGCAAGAGGGACGCAAATCCTATCCACATGTTTCGGGCATGTCCAAAGCTTAGGGGATTCGAGCAGGGATTTGCCGATATTATGTCCAAGGTTCTAAGAACGAGGGAGGCACCGAGTTCAGAGGTAGAGATTTCCAGTGTCGGAACACCCTGGAATCCAGGGGGTGAGAGAGGCTGACGTTATGGCCTTTGCCTCCTTGGTAGCCCGGAGACGGACCTTACTAGCGTGGAGGGACTTGGAGCCCCCAAAATCGGGGGTACAGGTTAGCGATATGGCCGAGTTTCTCAGGCTTGAGAAACTTAAGTTCACCGAGAGGATCAATGTTAGGGTTCGTTTGGAGGTGGCAGCCGTTTATCGACTTCTTCAGGGGAAACTAAACTGTTAGCAGATACAATAAGGGAGGGGATGTTAGGGAATGATGGGGGTAGGGGGGAGTTAGTTTAGTTTAGGCGGGATCACTAGAGGAGATGGAGGGACTTGGGAATTGCGTGTATAAGCTATGTTGGCTGGGTACGGTGGGGGGGGGGGGGTGTTACGTACTGAATTATGCTTACATTTGTATTGGTATCTTGTTATAAAACCATAAATGTCTTAATAAAATGTTTGTTTAAAAAAAGGCTTATGGTGTGTTGGTTTTCATTAACAGGGGGATTGAGTTTAAGAGCCGTGAGATTTTGCTGCAACTTTATAAAACTCTAGTTAGGCCACACTTGGAATATTGTGTCCAGTTCTGGTCACCTCATTATAGGAAGGATGTGGATGCTTTGGAGAGGGTACAGAGGAGATTTACCAGGATGCTGCCTGGACTGGAGGGCATGTCTTATGAAGAAAGGTTGAGGGAGCTAGGGCTTTTCTCACTGGAGTGAAGAAGGCAGAGAGGTGACTTGATAGAAGTGTACAAGGTGATGAGAGGCATGGATAGAGTGGATAGCCAGAGACTTTTCCCCAGGGTGGGAATGGCTGTCACGAGGGGATCTAATTTTAAGGTGATTGAAGGAAGGTATAGGGGAGATGTTCCTTACAGAGTGTGGTGGCTGCGTGGAATGCCCTGGGAGCAGAGGTGGTGGAGTCAGAGTCATTAGGGACAGTCATTGCTGTACTGTTCCATGTAACGAAGAGAGTTGACAAGGGGGAGCCAGTCGATGTGGTGTATTTGGACTTTCAGAAGGCGTTTGACAAAGTCCCTCATAAGAGATTATTGTGCAAAATTAAAGCGCATGGAATTGGGGGAAATGTATTGAGGTGGAGAGAAAATTGGTTGGCAGAGAGGAAACAAAGAGAAGGGATTAATCAGTGGCATAATTTGGATGTGTGAGGTTATTCACTTTGGAAGCAAAAATAAAGAGGCAGATTACTGCCTTGAAGATAGGTGATTAAGAAGGCAAATGGAATTTTGTCCTTCATTGCTAGAGGGATGGAGTTTAAGACTAGGGAGGTTATGCTGCAATTGTATAAGGTGTTAGTGAGGCCACACCTGGAGTATTATGTTCAGTTTTGGTCTCCTTACTTGAGAAAGGACGTACTGGCACTGGAGGGTGTGCAGAGGAGATTCACTAGGTTAATCCCAGAGCTGAAGGGGTTGGATTACGAGGAGAGGTTGAGTAGACTGGGACTGCACTTGTTGGAATTTAGAAGGATGAGGGGGGTATCTTATAGAAACATATAAAATTATGAAGGTAATAGATAGGATAGATGCGGACAGGTTGTTTCCACTGGCGGGTGAAAGCAGAACTAGGGGACATAGCCTCAAAATAAGGGGAAGTAGATTTAGGACTGAGTTTAGGAAGAACTTCTTCACCCAAAAGGTTGTGAATCTGTGGAATTCCTTGCCCAGTGAAGCAGTTGAGGCTCCTTCATTAAATGTTTTTAAGGTAAAGATAGAGTTTTTTGAAGAATAAAGGGATTAAGGGTTATGGTGTTCGGGCCGGAAAGTGGAGCTGAATCCACAAAAGATCAGCCATGATCTCATTGAATGGCGGAGCAGTCTCGAGGGGCCAGATGGCCTACTCCTGCTCCTAGTTCTTATGTTCTTATGTACTGAAATGAAGAATTTGGATTGGGTGCGGCTTTTGGAGGGTAAATCAACATTAGACATGCCGGAGTCTTTCAAGCGAGGGTGATTAGGATTCAGGAAAGTCCTGAGAGAACGAAGAATAAGTATGGGAAGTTTAGGGAGCCTTGGATAACGAGGGATATTGTGAACCTCGTCCATAAGAAAAAGGAGACTTTTGTACGGTCTAGAACGGTGAGGACAGTCAAAACCCTTGAGGAGAATAAAGTAAGTAGGAAGGTACTGAAGTGAGAAATTAAGAGGGCCAGGAGGGGCCATGAAAAGTCCTTGGTAAGTAGGATTAAGGTGAATGCCAAAGCTTTTTATTCATATATAAAAAGCAAGAGGGTGGCCAGGGAAAGGATTGGACCACTTAAGGACAGGGGGGGGGGGGGGGGGGGGGGGGGGAATCACTGTGTTGAGCCAGAGGAAATGGGTGGGGTACTAAATGAGTACTTTGCATCAGTGTTCACCAAAGAAAAGGACTTTGCGGAAGATGATTCTTGGGTACGGTGTGTGGACAGTGTGGGTCATGTTAACATAGAAAAGGAGGTATTGGGTATTTTGAAAGATAAGTCTCCTGGGCCGGGTGGGATTTATCCCAGAATACTGAGGGAAGGGAGGAAATTGCTGGGGCCTTGACTGACATCTTTGTATCCTCATTGGCTACAGGGGACATCCCAGAGGACTGGAGAATAGCTAATGTGGTACCGCTGTAGCAGGGATAATCCTGGAAACTATAGGCCGGTGAGCCTCATGTCGGTAATAGGTAAATTATTGGAGAGAATTCTCAGGGACAGGATTTATCCCCATTTGGAAACAAATGGAATCATTAGCGATCGACAGCATGGTTTTGTGAAGGGGAGGTCATGTCTCATTAACTTGATCAGAGTTTTTTGAGGCGGTGACAAAGATGATTGATATGGGGATGTCGTTTACATGGACTTCGGTAAAGCTTTTGAGAAGGTGCCTCATGTCAGACTGGTACAAAAGGTGAAGTCACACGGGATCAGAGGTGAGCTGTTAAGATGGATACAGAACTGGCTCGGTCACAGAAGGCAAAGGGTAGCAGTAGAAGGGTGTTTTTCTGAATGGAAAATTGTGACTAGTGATGTTCCACAGGGATCGGTGCTGGGGCCTCTGGTGTTTGTGGTGTACATAAACAAATTGAAGGAAAATGTAGCCGGTCTGAGTGATAAGTTTGTGGATGACACCAAGGTTGGTGGAGTGGCAGATAGTGTTGAGGGTTGTCAGAGGATACAGCAGGACATAGATAGGTTGGAAACTTGGGCAGAGAAATGGCAAATGGAGTTTAATCTGGACAAATGTGAGGTAATCCATTTTGGCAGGTTTAACATAGAGGGGAAATATACCGTAAATGACAAAACACTTGGGAATATAGAAAGTCATCGCGGGCGTACAGGCCCACAGATCTTTGAAAGTGGCAGCACAAGTGGGCAAGGTAGTCAAGAAAGCAAACAGAATACTTGCCTTCATTGGACGGGGCATCGAGTATAAAAACTGGCAAGTCATGCTAGTTGTATAGTTGGTACGGCCACACTTAGAATATTGTGCACAATTCTGGTCGCCAGACTACCAGATGGATATAGAGGTTTTGGAGAGGGTGCAGAGGAGGTTTACCAGGATGTTGCCTGGTCTGGAGTGTGTTAGCTATGAGGAAAGGCTGAAAAGACTCGGACTGTTTTCATTAGAATGACAGAAGTTGAGGGGTGACCTGATAGAGGTCTACAAGATTATGAGGGGCATGGATAGAGTGGATGGGCAGGCACTCTTTCCCAGGGTGGAGGGGTCAGTCACCAGGGGGGCATAGGTTTAAGGTCCATGAGGCAAAGTTTAGAGATGTGCGAGGCAGGTTTTTTTTTTTTTTTTTTTTTTTACACAGAGGGTGGTGAGTGCCTGGAACGTGTTGCCAGGGTAAGTTGTGGAAGCAGATACATTAACGGCGTTCAAAAGGCATTTTGACAAACACATGGATAGGATGGGGATAGAGGGATACGGCACAAGGAAGCGTTGAGGGTTTTGGCCAAGGTTGGTGTCATGACCGGTACAGGCTTGGAGGGCTGATCTCATCGAAACAAATAACATTTTTCAGGGGCTTGATAGAATAGATGGTGGAAGGACATTTCCCCAAGTGGCTTGGTGGTATTGTCACTGGACTAGTACTCCAGAGATCCAGGGTAATGATCTGGGGGCCCGGGTTCGAATGCCACCAGGGCAAATGGCGAAATAAAAATTCAATTAAAATTTAATCTGGAATAAAAAAGTCTAACGATGACCATGAAACCATTGTTGATTGTCGTAAAAACCCATCTGGGTCACTAATGTTGTTTAGGGAAGGAAATCTGCCGTCCTTACCCGGTCTGACCTACATGTGACTCCAGACCCACAGCGATGTGGGTGACTTGTTACTACCCTCTGAAATGGCCGAGCGAGACACTCAGTTCAAGGGCAATTAGGGATGGGCAACAAATGCTGGTCCATCCAGCGACGCCCACATCCCAAGAACAAATAATATAAAAATAAATCCAGAAAACAGGGTCAGTCTAAGGATAGTGGATCATTTAGGACGAGATGAGAAATATTTTCACTTGAAGTGTTTTCATTTGAAATTCTTGAACACAGAGCTGCAAATGCTCGATTGTTGAAGACAGAGATTGATGGATATGTGGTGTGTAGGAAGGTGGATGTGAGGAAGGCAATTAGCCAGGATCTTCCACAATAACAGAGAGGCTCAAAAGGCCATATGGACCACTTCACGGTAGCACAGTGGTTAGCACAGTTTCTTCACAGCTCCAGGGTTCCAGGTCAATGTCTGTGTGGAGTCTGCACGTTCTCCCGTGTCTGCGTGGATTTCCTCCGGGTGCTACAGTTTCCTCCCACAAGTCCTGAAAGATGTGCTGTTAGGTAATTTGGACATTCTGAATTCTCCCTCTGTACCTGAACAGGTGCCGGAGTGTGGCGACTAGGGGATTTTCACAGTAACATCATTGCAGTGATAATGTAAGCCTACTTGTGACAATAATAAATATTATCTTGGTTTGTGTTTGAAGAAGTTGGTTTGGAACACAAACCCAGTCTATACTTCAATCATTTTATTGTTAATTTTTTTTTAAAAAAAGCTCAGCATTTACAGCTTTAATGCTGTTGTTTCGACCCCAAAAACCCCCCAGACGTTTTATACAATGTACAAGGGAGGTGTCTTTGTCGCCTCATGACAGTGAAAACCCTTGCACACTCGCGTGCACACACACACACACACACACACACACCATTTAGCACCATCCTTTCACTCTGTCTCTCTCTTTCTCTCACACACACGTATAGATTAGTTTTCCCATTACACAATTTCAATATATAGACATGTAGTTAAGGATGCTTCATCTCATTCATCCACATAGATACACTTTTATATAATATACAGATATAACCATTTTCTGTACAGGTTTGTGTTACTAATAATTTTGGCAAGTCTTTTTAAAGTGTCTCCAAGTGTCTGGTCATCGGCAGAGATCATTCCTCTGTGATGGCTCAGGTATAAGGTGCTTTAAATCTTTCACAAATAGCTCGCAGCTCGTCCAGTATTGGAGGTTTGAAAACACAGCCCCACCCCTTCCAGGGAGCTGCCCCCATCATTGCTGGCGAGATCTCTGCAGACACCCTCCCATTTCCCCGCAAGGTCAAGTCTTCTTTGGCAAATTGGAATGGACAGCATGGAATTTGTTTGCAGATTGTCCTGCCTGCTCAGAGAGTGATCAGAAGTGCGTGCAGCACACCCCTCCATCAGACCAGCATCATTTCATGTCCACATCAAAATCCAGGACCAGCAGTTTGGTTTCCTCTGTCCCATTCCGACTGCCCACTGCACAAATCAGTTTTGTTTTGGATGCTCTGAGTCGCCAAACCACTCCGCCGCTGCCTCCACTCTCCAGTGCTACGAGGTTACGAATGAACTCGCCCGTTTTCAGATCCCATAGTTTCACTGTCCCATCATCTGAACTTGTGACCACAAACTTCTGGATAAACTGCAGACAGGTGACAGCACTTTGGTGTTTGTTTGCACCTGGAATGGGAAAAAGAGAGGACTGGTGTTTATAGTTCAATTTTCACCCACCATGGACATGCCGCTCCTGGGGGGAGGGGGAAGAGAAGGAGGCACCGCACTTTGTTAGAAATCGCCCTCACACCTGGTAACAACCACTCAGGAGGGGGTGAACGCTGTTTACTTCACAGATAAAACATTTCAAGTTGAGCTGTTCAGCTCAACCAGTTTTCAGCAAGTTCAGACATGAGAAATGAATCCCGATTTATCACAAAGCAGCAACCACAAAGTGTGAAGATTTTAATATTTTGTTAATTCAGAGTAGCATAATTGGCACAGTGGTTAGCACTGCTGCCTCACAGCGCCAGGGCAGCACAGTGATTAGCACTGCTGCCTCACAGCCCCAGGTCGGCACGGCGATTAGCACTGCTGCCTCACAGCGCCAGGGCAGCACGGTGATTAGCACTGCTGCCTCACAGCGCCAGGGCAGCACAGTGATTAGCACTGCTGCCTCACAGCCCCAGGTCGGCACGGCGATTAGCACTGCTGCCCCACAGCCCCAGGGCAGCACGGTGATTAGCACTGCTGCCTCACAGCGCCAGGGCAGCACGGTGATTAGCACTGCTGCCTCACAGCGCCAGGGCGGCACGGTGATTAGCACTGCTGCCTCACAGCCCCAGGGCGGCACGGTGATTAGCACTGCTGCCTCACAGCGCCAGGGCGGCACGGTGATTAGCACTGCTGCCTCACAGCGCCAGGGCAGCACGGTGATTAGCACTGCTGCCTCACAGCCCCAGGGCAGCACAGTGATTAGCACTGCTGCCTCACAGCGCCAGGGCAGCACGGTGATTAGCACTGCTGCCTCACAGCGCCAGGGCAGCACGGTGATTAGCACGCTGCCTCACAGCCCCAGGGCGGCACGGTGATTAGCACTGCTGCCTCACAGCCCCAGGGCAGCAAGGTGATTAGCACTGCTGCCTCACAGCGCCAGGGCAGCACGGTGATTAGCACGCTGCCTCACAGCCCCAGGGCGGCACGGTGATTAGCACTGCTGCCTCACAGCGCCAGGGCAGCACGATGATTAGCACTGCTGCCTCACAGCGCCAGGGCGGCACGGTGATTAGCACTGCTGCCTCACAGCCCCAGGGCGGCACGGTGATTAGCACCGCACTAGATTTGGAGGTAGGTGAGCACTTTCGTGATAGTGACCACAATTCAGTTACGTTTACTTTAGCGATGGAAAGGGATAGGTATAAACCGCAGGGGAAGAGTTATAGCTGGGGGAAAGGCAATTATGATGCGATGGGGCAAAACTTAGGATGCATAGGTTGGGGAAGGAAACTGCAGGGGATTGGGCACAATTGAAATGTGGAGCTTGTTCAAGGAACAGCTACTGCGTGTCCCTGATAAGTATGTACCTGTCAGGCAGGTAGGAAGTGTTCGAGCAAGGGAACCATGGTTTACTATTTATTACGTGGGGCTGGTTTAGCTCACAAGGCTAAATCGCTGGCTTTTAAAGCAGACCAAGCAGGCCAGCAGCACGGTTCGATTCCCGTACCAGCCTCCCCGGACAGGCGCCGGAATGTGGTGACTACGGGCTTTTCACAGTAACTTCATTGAAGCCTACTCGTGACAATAAGCGATTTTCGTTTCATTTTCATACTAAAGTAGTTGAATCACTTGGCAAGAGGAAGGAGGAGACTTATGTAAAGATGAGACGTGAAGTTTCAGTTAGGGCGCTCGAGAGTTACAAGTTAGCCAGGAAGGACCTAAAGAGAGAGCTAAGAAGAGCCAGGAGGGAACATGAGAAGTCGTTGGCAGGTAGGATCAAGGATAACCCTAAAGCTTTCTATAGATATGTCAGGACAGGCGCCGGAATGTGGCGACTAGGAGCTTTTCACAGTAACTTCATTGAAGCCTACTCGTGACAATAAGCGATTTTCATTTTTCATTTTCAGGAATAAAAGAATGACTAGGGTAAGAGTAGGGCCAGTCAAGGACAGTAGTGGGAAGTTGTGCGTGGAGTCTGAGGAGATAGCAGAGGTGCTGAATCAATATATTCCGTTAGTATAGTAGCAGACAATGTTGTCGAGGAGAATACTGAGATACAGGCTACTAGACTAGAAGGGCTTGAGGTTCATAAGGAGGAGGTGTTAGCAATTCTGGAAAGTGTGAAAATAGATAAGTCCCCTGGGCCGGATGGGATTTATCCTAGGATTCTTTGGGAAGCTAGGGAGGAGATTGCTGAGCCTTTGGCTTTGATCTTTAAGTCATCTTTGTCTACAGGAATAGTGCCAGAAGACTGGAGGATAGCAAATGTTGTCCCCCTGTTCAAGAAGGAGAGTAGAGACAACCCTGGTAATTATAGACCTGTGAGCCTTACTTCGGTTATGGGTAAAATGTTGGAAAAGGTTATAAGAGATAGGGTTTATAATCATCTTGAAAAGAACAAGTTGATTAGCGATAGCCAACACGGTTTTGTGAAGGGTAGGTCATGCCTCACAAACCTTATTGAGTTTTTTGGGACGGTGACCAAACAGGTGGACGAAGGTAAAGCAGTTGATGTGGTTTATATGGATTTCAGTAAAGCGTTTGATAAGGTTCCCCACGGTAGGCTATTGCAGAACGTACGGAGGCATGGGATTCAGGGTGATTTAGCAGTTTGGATCAGAAATTGGCTAGCTGTAAGAAGACAGAGGGTGGTGGTTGATGGGAAATGTTCAGCCTGGAGTTCAGTTACTAGTGGTGTACCACAAGGATCTGTTTTGGGGCCACTGCTGTTTGTCATTTTTATAAATGACCTGGAGGAGGGGGTAGAAGGATGGGTGAGTAAATTTGCAGATGACACTAAAGTTGGTGGAGTTGTGAACAATGTGGAAGGATGTTGCAGATAAGTTGCAGAGCTGGGCTGAGAGGCGGCAAATGGAGTTTAATGCAGAAAAGAGTGAGGTGATTCATTTTGGAAGGAGTAACAGGAAGACAGAGTACTGGGCTAATAGTAACATTCTTGGTAGTGTGGATGAACAGACAGATCTCGGTGTCCATGTACATAGATCCCTGAAAGTTACCACCCAGGTTGGTAGGGTTGTTAAGAAGGCGTTCGGTGTGTTGGCCTTTATTGGTAGATGGATTGAGTTTCGGAGCCATGAGGTAATGTTGCAGTTGTACAAAACTCTGGTGCGGCTGCATTTGGAGTATTGCGTGCAGTTCTGGTCGCCGCATTATAGGAAGGATGTGGAAGCATTGGAAAGGACGCAGAGGAGATTTACCAGGATGTTGCCTGGTATGGAGGGAAGATCTTATGGAGGAAAGGTTGAGGGACTTGAGGCTGTTTCCGTTAGAGAAGAAGGTTAAGAGGTGACTTAATTGAGGCATACAAGATGATCAGAAGGTTAGATAGGGTAGATAGTGAGAGCCTTTTTCCTCGGATGGTGATGTCCAGCACGAGGGGACATAGCTTTAAATTGAGGGGAGATAGATATAGGATAGATGTCAGAGGGAGGTTCTTTACTCAGAGAGTAGTAAGGGCGTGGAATGCCCTGCCTGCAACAGTAGTGGACTCGCCAACACTAAGGGCATTTAAATGGTCATTGGATAGGCATATGGACGATAAGGGAATAGTGTAGATGGGCTTTAGAGGGGTTTCACAGGTCGGCGCAACATCGAGGGCCGAAGGGCCTGTGCTGCGCTGTAATGTTCTAGCTCCAGGTCAAAGTAACCAAACCGCAGACTCCCCTGCTTCACACATTTCTGGGTCTGTTGCTCATTTCATTGCAGTGTTCAGGTCTACCCAGCATTTAAAGATGGCATTGGAGGTACACATCATTTATTTCCTTCCCATCGCAGATCTCCCAGGCACATGTCACAGCTGTAGAACACAAGGGAACCAAACCCATCACTTTAGTTAGTGGCTCTGTACGAATGCTGCCAGCAACAATCAAAGTGGTTTCTTCAAAAACAGATCTGTGTTTGTTTTAAATTTGTCCTCGGTGCCTGGATCACGGAGCAGCAGCTTGTTCCCACTCTGAACTGGTAATGGAAGGACGATGTGGAGCAGGCTAGGAACAATGGCAGCTCTGCTTTCTTGAAGAACGTTAAGGGGTCAGTTGAGACTTACGACATTCCGTCAACTTTCATTTCAGCTGAAAATTATTTCTTCAATTTCTTCAGGTCACTAGTGTTGTCCACAAAAACCCTGGGTCTTTATAAATAAATTTACTGGGATGTGTGCATCGCTGGTCAGACCAGCATTTATTACCCATCCCTAGTTGCCGTTCAGAAGGTGGTGGGTGAGCTGCCGTCTTGAACCGCTGCAGTCCATGAGGTGTAGGTACACCCACTGTGCTGTTAGGGAGGGAGTTCCAGGATGTTGCCAGTGATATATATATTTCCAAGTCAGGGTGGTGAGTGACTTGGAGGGGAACCTCCAGGTGGTGGGGTTCCCAGGTATCTGCTGCTCTTGTCCTTCGAGATGTAGGTGGTCGTGGGTTTGGAAGGTGCTGCCGAAGGAACCTTGGTGAGTTACTGCAATGCATTTTGTAGATGGTACACACGGCTGTCACTGTGCGTCAGTGGTGGAGGGTTTGAATGTTTGTGGAAGGGGAGCAATCAAGCGGGGCTGCTTTGTCCTGGATGGTGTGGAGCTTCTTGAGATGCGCTCATCCAGGCAAGTGGAGAGTATTCCATTACATTCCTGACTTATGTCTTGTAGATGCTGGGCAGGCTTTGAGGGGTCAGGAGGTGAGTTACTCACTGCAGGATTCATATCCTCTGACCTGCTCTTGTAGCCAGTGTTCATATGGCTGGTTCAGTTTCTGATCGATGGTAACCCCCAGGATGTTGATTGTGGGGGATTCAGCAATGGTAATGGCTAAGGGGTTAAGGGGTGATGGTCAGATCCTCTCTTGTAGGAGATGGCCATTGCCTGGCACTTGTGTGGCACAAATGTAACTTGCTACTCTTCAGCCCAAGCCTGGATATTGTCCAGGTCTTGCTGCATTTGGACATGGACTGCTTCATTATCTGAGGAGTTGTGAATGGTGCTGAACATTGTGCAGTCATCCGCAAACATCCCCACGTCTGACCTTATGTTGGAAAGGAGGTCATTGATGAAGCAGCTGAAGATGGTTGGGGCCGAGGACACTACCCTGAGGAACTCCTGCAGTGATATCCTGGAGCTGAGATGATTGACCTCCAACCACCACAACCATCTTCCTTTGTGCCGGGTATGACCCCAACCAACGGGGTGTTTTCCCTGATTCCCATTACATTGGTTTCTGCGTTAACAAAGGTGGATCGTCTTGGAATGTTTCCCTAGATCGGGCCACGGGTCAGTGAAATGCTGCTGCTGTTAGCACTGAGGATCTGAGCAGAGGGATTGGGGGGAGCCCTGTTAATCAAATAGAGCTCAGAGGAGGTCCTGGGAGTTATATAACATTGGATACAACAAGGAGTCAGGAGTTGAGCGAAATCCAAGACCGTGCCAGCTGAGTAAGTTGAAATGAAAATGAAAATCGCTTATTGTCACAAGTAGGCTTCAAATGAAGTTACTGTGAAAAGCCCCTAGTCGCCACATTCCAGCGCCTGTTCGGGGAGGCTGGTACAGGTATTGAACCCTCGCTGCTGGCCTGCCTTGGTCTGCTTTCAAAGCCAGCAATTTAGCCCTGTGCTAAAGCAGCCGTCGAGCTGAAATTAAGCCAGGAAAGAGGAGACGAAGTGCAATCCAGGGAGAAGGAATTTTGGAAAGCGAGATTGAAACTTTGGGAGGTGGGTCATTCACCAAGTAGGAAAGAGCTTTGGAGAGAATTCAGAGGTGTGATCTCCAACGGAGGAGATTGGGATCCCTGGTGAGACCGAGTATCCACAAGATTGTTTTACTTGGTGAGCTCGAGAAAAAACCATGGATTCGCTCTCGGTTTCATCTGTAATTTACTTTGGAGAATTAATTTCCATGTACCTCACACTTACCCTGAATGTTAGAAGATAAGATAGGATTGGTATCCACAAGGACTGGCTGCACAAACCTGCTCCTGCTTCAAGGATTGAAGCATTAGAAAGTATATCAGACATACAGAAGCAGCCAGGCAGCTGCCAAGAGAGAGACACAGCCCACCAGCCTTGGAGGATTAGCTGGCACTCATCACTCACAATGGAAATGTGTAGAACTGGTTCTAACTCTCAATCTCACCTTGTAACGTCTGCAAACATTGGCCCGTCTTGATATCCCAGATTTTCACTGTGGAGTCTGCATTCCCAGATACCAGGATGTTATCCTTCAATTCCATTCCACTGGTCAGAGATTGGTGTCCCATTAAAGTGTGCAGGCAGTTCCCATTTTCCGCATCCCACACCCGTATCGAGGTATCTAGGGAGCCGCTGACGATGTGGACACCATCATACTGCGCAAAGGCAGAGAAATTATCATAAACGCAAACATGGGCACCCAAAACATTTCTCCTCCCGCCTCTCCCCATTTATATAACACACTTAACACAGAAAAATGCGACAAGGTGATGCATAAAAGTGTTAAAAACAAAATCGACACAGAGATGAAGAAGCTTGTGAGCAGCATTTCAACTCGGGAGCGAGACGGGGAGGGCGGGGAGCGAGACGGGGAGGGCGGGGAGCGAGACGGGGAGGGCGGGGAGCGAGACGGGGAGGGCGGGGAGCGAGACGGGGAGGGCGGGGGAGCGAGACGGGGAGGGCGGGGAGCGAGACGGGGAGGGCGGGGAGCGAGACGGGGAGGGCGGGGAGCGAGGCGGGGAGGGAGGCAGGGAGGGGCGGGAGCGAGGCGGGGAGGGCGGGGAGCGAGGCGGGGAGGGCGGGGAACGAGGCGGGGAGGGCGGGGAGCGAGACGGGGAGGGCGGGGAGCGAGACGGGGAGGGCGGGGAGCGAGGCGGGGAGGGCGGGGAGCGAGGCGGGGAGGGCGGGAGCGAGGCGGGGAGGGCGGGGAGCGAGACGGGGAGGGGGGGAGCGAGACGGGGAGGGCGGGGAGCGAGACGGGGAGGGCGGGAGCGAGACAGGGGAGGGCGGGGGAGCGAGACGGGGAGGGCGGGGATCGGAGGGACGGGAGGGCGGGGGAGCGAGACGGGGAGTGCGGGGGATGCGAGACGGGAGGGCGGGGGAGCGAGACGGGGAGGGCGGGGAGCGAGACGGGGAGGGCGGGGAGCGAGACGGGGAGGGCGGGGAGCGAGACGGGGAGGGCGGGGAGCGAGGCGGGGAGGGCGGGGGAGCGAGGCTGGGAGGGCGGGGAGCGAGCGGGGAGGGCGGGGAGCGAGGCGGGGAGGCGGGGAGCGAGGCGGGAGGGGGGGAGCGAGGCGGGAGGGGCGGGGAGCGAGGCGGGGAGGGCGGGGAGCGAGGCGGGGAGGGCGGGGAGCGAGGCGGGGAGGGCGGGGAGCGAGGAGGGGGAGGGCGGGGAGCGAGGCGGGGAGGGCGGGGGAGCGAGGGGGGAGGGCGGGGAGCGAGGGGGAGGAGCGGGGAGCGAGGGGGAGGAGCGGGGAGCGAGGGGGAGGAGAGGGGAGCGAGGGGGAGGAGCGGGGAGCGAGGGGGAGGGGGGGAGCGAGGCGGGTAGGGGGGGAGCGAGGCGGGGAGGGCGGGGAGCGAGACGGGGAGCGAGACGGGGAGCGAGACGGGGAGCGCGGCGGGGAGGGCGGGGAGCGAGGCGGGGAGCGAGCGGGGGGAGCGAGGCGGGGAGGGCGGGGAGCGAGGCGGGAGGGCGGGGAGCGAGGCGGGGAGCGAGGCGGGGAGGGCGGGGAGCGAGGCGGGGAGCGAGGCGGGGAGGGCGGGGAGCAAGGGGAGCGAGGGCGGGGAGCGAGGCGGGGAGCGAGGCAGGGAGGGCGGGGAGCGAGGCGGGGAGGGCGGGGAGCGAGGCGGGGAGGGCGGGGAGCGAGACGGGGAGGGCGGGGGAGCGAGACGGGGAGGGCGGGGAGCGAGACGGGGAGGGCGGGGAGCGAGACGGGGAGGGCGGGGAGCGAGACGGGGAGGGCGGGGAGCGAGGCGGGGAGGGCGGGGAGCGAGGCGGGGAGCGAGGCGGGGAGCGAGGCGGGGAGCGAGGCGGGGAGCGAGGCGGGGAGCGAGGCGGGGAGGGCGGGGAGCGAGGCAGGGAGGGCGGGGAGCGAGGCGGGGAGCGAGGCGGGGAGGGCGGGGAGCGAGGCGGGGAGGGCGGGGAGCGAGGCGGGGAGGGCGGGGAGCGAGGCGGGGAGGGCGGGGAGCGAGGCGGGGAGGGCGGGGAGCGCGGCGGGGAGGGCGGGGAGCGAGGCGGGGAGGGCGGGGAGGGCGGGGAGCGAGGCGGGGAGGGCGGGGAGCGAGGCGGGGAGGGCGGGGAGCGAGGCGGGGAGGGCGGGGAGCGAGGCGGGGAGGGCGGGGAGCGAGACGGGGAGCGAGGCGGGGAGGGCGGGGAGCGAGGCGGGGAGCGAGGCGGGGAGGGAGACGGGGAGGGCGGGGAGCGAGACGGGGAGGGCGGGGAGCGAGACGGGGAGGGCGGGGAGCGAGACGGGGAGCGAGACGGGGAGGGCGGGGAGCGAGAAACAGGACAAGTAACAGGAAAGGAGGTCACCCTGTTGGGAATTTTCTATAGGCCTCCGAAAAGTTCCAGACATATAGAGGAAAGGACTGCAAAAATGATTCAGGATAGGAGCGAAAGTAACAGGGTAGTTGTTATGGGGGACTTTAACTTTCCAAATATTGACTGGAAACACTATAGTTCGAGTACTTTAGATGGATCCGTTTTTGTCCAATGTGCGCAGGAGGGTTTCCTGATGCAGTATGTAGATAGGCCAACGAGAGACGAGGCCGTATTGGATTTGGTACGGGGTAATGAACCAGGACAGGTGTCAGATTTGGAGATAGGTGAGCACTTTGGTGAGAGTGACCACAATTCGGTTACGTTTACTTTAGCGATGGAAAGGGATAGGTATATACCGCAGGGCAAGAGTTATAGCTGGAGGAAAGGCAGTTATGATGCGATGAGGCAAGACTTAGGATGCATCGGTTGGGGAGGGAAACTGCAGGGGATGGGTACAATCGAAATGTGGCGCTTGTTCAAGGAACAGCTACTGCATGTCCTTGATAATATGTACCTGTCAGGCAGGGAGGAAGTGGTCAAGCGAGGGAACCTTGGTTTACTAAAGTAGTTGAATCACTTGTCAAGAGGAAGAAGGAAGCTTATGTAAAGATGAGACGTGAAGGTTCAGTTAGGGCGTTCGAGAGTTACAAGTTAGCTATGAAGGATCTAAAGAGAGAGCTAGGAAGAGCCAGGAGGGGATATGAGAAATCTTTGGCAGGTAGAATCAAGGATAACCCGAACGCTTTCTATAGATATGCCAGGAATAAAAGAATGACTAAGCTAAGAGTAGGGCCAGTCAAGGACATTAGTGGGAAGTTGTGCGTGGAATCCGAAGAGATAGGAAGTGCTAAATGAGTATTTTTCATCAGTATTCACACAGGAAAAAGATAATGTTGTCGAGGAGAATACTGAGATACAGGCTACAAGACTAGAAGGACTTGAGGTTCATAAGGAGGAGGTGTTAGCGATTCTGGAAAGTGTGAAAATAGATAAGTCCCTTGGGCCGGATAGGATTTATCCTAGGATTCTCTGGGAAGCTAGGGAGGAGATTGCTGAGCGTTTGAGCCTTATGTCATCATTGTCTACAGGAATAATGACAGAAGACTGGAGGTAGCAAATGTTGTCCCCTTGTTCAAGAAGGGGAGTAGAGACAACCCCGGTAACTATAGACCAGTGAGCCTTACTTCTGTTGTGGGCAAAGTCTTGGAAAGGTTTATAAGAGATAGGATTTATAATCATCTAGAAAGGAATAATTAGGGATAGTCAACACAGTTTTGTAAAGGGTTGGTCTTGCCTCACAAACCTTACTGAGTTCTTTGGGAAGGTGACCAAACAGGTGGATGAGGGTAAAGCAGTTGATGTGGTGTAAATGGATTTCAGTAAAGCGTTTGATAAGGTTCTCCACAGTAGGCTATTGCAGATCGTACGGAGGCATGGGATTCCGGGTGATTTAGCAGTTTGGATCAGAAATTGGCTAGCTGTAAGAAGACAGAGGGTGGTGGTTGATGGGAAATGTTCAGCCTGGAGTTCAGTTACTAGTGGTGTACCACAAGGATCTGTTTTGGGGCCACTGCCGTTTGTCATTTTTATAAATGACTTGGAGGAGGGCGTAGAAGGATGGGTGAGTAAATTTGCAGATGACACTAAAGTCGGTGGAGTTGTGGACAGTGCGGAAGGATGTTATAGGATACAGAGGGACATAGATAAGCTGCAGAGCTGGGCTGAGAGGTGGCAAATGGAATTTAATGCAGGAAAGTGTGAGGTGATTCATTTTGGAAGGAGTAACAGGAAGACAGAGTACTGGGCTAATGGTAAGATTCTTGGTAGTGTGGATGAGCAGAGAGATCTCGGTGTCCATTGTCATGTGAGAGTGCCTTTAAGAAATGGATGTTTAAGCAATGTACCTTTAAGAAATGAGGTGATGTCAGAGTGTGGGTGGAGCTGGGCTTTAGCTCAGCCATTTTGAAGTTTTTAGTTTCAGTTTGAGGAGAAAGCTGGGAGTGTCTGTGTGTTTTGCAAAGAGCTGCAGGAAGAAAACACAGAGCTGGTCTGTGGATGTCTGCAAATCCAAAGACTATAAATATATTGAATGTAACCTCATGTCTTTTGTTAAAGGTGAAGTCTTTTGGATGTTTAAATTAACATTTTGAGGGATTATTTAGTGTTATATTATTTTCGGGGTTATCTTTGAAGTAAGGGGTGATAAGAGATCCAATGTTTATTTAAAAGGTTAATTTGAGTTCATAGAATAAACACTGTTTTGTTTTAAAAACCACGTGTCCATAATTGTAATACCACACCTGGGGAACAAGCCGTGTGCTTCAAAAGCAACAATCCATTAAAGGGTTGAACTCCATGATACAATTTGGGGTTCCGAAAACACCGCTCCCATAACACCATGTACTAAGATGCCTGAAAGTTGCCACCCAGGTTGAGAGGGTTGTTAAGAAGGCGTACGGTGCGTTAGCTTTTATTGGTAGAGGGATTGAGTTTCAGAGCCTTGAGGTCATGTTGCAGTTGTACAAAACTCTGGTGTGGCCGCATTTGGAGTATTCTGTGCAGTTCTGGTCGCCGCATTATAGGAAGGATGTGGAAGCATTGGAAAGGATACAGAGGAGATTTACCAGGATGTTGCCTGGTATGGAAGGAAGGGACTTGAGGCTGTTTCCGTTATAGAAGAAGGTTAAGAGGTGACTTAATTGAGACACACAAGATGATCAGAAGGTTAAATAGGGTGGACAGTGAGAGCCTTTTTCCTCGGATGGTGATGTCTAGCACGAGGGGACATAGCTTTAACTTGAGGGGAGATAGATATAGGACAGATGTCAGAGGCAGGTTCTTTACTCGGAGAGTAGTAAGGGCGTGGAATGCCCTGCCTGCAACAGTAGTGGACTCGCCAACACTAAGGGCATTTAAATGGTCATTGGATAGACATATGGATGATAAGGGAATAGTGTAGATGGGCTTTAGAGGGGTTTCACAGGTCGGCGCAACATCGAGGGTCGAAGGGCCTGTACTGCGCTGTAATGTTTTATGACACGGTGGTTAAGGCGGGATATGGTACACTTGCCTTTATTAGCTGAGGCATTGAGTTTCAGAGCAGGGAGGTTATACTGGAACTGTATAAAACGTTGGTTAGGCCACAGCTAGAGTACTGTGGGCAGTGCTGGAATCCACATTATAGGAGGGGTGTGATAGCCACTGGGAAGGGAGCAGAGGAGATTTACTAGGATGTTGCCTGGGCTGGAGAGTGTTAGTTATGAAGAGGGATTGGATAGACTGGGATGTTTTCCTTGGAGCAGAGGAGGCTGAGGGAGGACAGGATTGGATGTATAAAATGAAGGGCACAGATAGAGTAGACAGGAAGAAACTTTTCATCTTGGTGGAGGGGTCAATGACCAGGGGGCAGAGATTTACGGTAAGGGGCAGGAGGCTTAAAGGGGATATGAGGAAAAACTATTTTTTACCCAAAGGGTGGTGGGAGTTTGGAACCCGCTGCCTGAAAGGGGGGGTGGAGGCAGAGACCCTCATAATGTTTAAGAAGTATTTAGATGTGCATTTGCAATCCCAGGGCAGACACGGCTATGGGCCAAGGGCTGGGAAATGGGGTTAGAATAGAACACACAGTGCAGAAGGAGGCCATTTGGCCCATCGAGTCTGCACCGACCCATTTCAGCCCTCACTTCCACCCTATCCCCGTAACCCAATAACCCCTCCTAATTTTCTTTTGGTCACTAAGGGCAATTTATCAAAGTTTTGACAAAGAGTCATCTGACTTGAAACGTTAACTCTTTTCTCTCCCTACAGATGCTGCCAGACCTGCTGAGATTTTCCAACATCTTCTCTTTCGTGGTTAATTCTGTACTTAAATTAAAGTTTGTTTTAATAAAATGTACTGATTGGTCAGAAGAATTACTCTGGAGTGAAGTATTATTTCCTCACAGTTTTATAAATTAAATATTGTTTGGAGTTCTTGTACAGTATCCGAACAATAGATAAATAGAAACACACACAGAGAATACTGCACTGACCTGAAGTGAGTACACACGGTTTGTATGCCCCTGAAGAGTATGCACACAGGTTTCAGTTTCTGGATCCCACACCTTTACTGTGTAATCATAGGCACCGCTCACAACCCTCTTCCCATCATACTGGACACATCGGACTGCAGCCACATGCCCCAGTAGTGTATGTAGGCATCGCCCTGTGTCTATGTCCCACACTCTGAGAGTTGCGTCTCTCGACCCACTCACTACCCTGTGGGACAGAAAGAAAATAACATTTGGATTCTCGAGCAACGCATCTGCAGGACATTTTTGTGGCCATTACAATTTCTCCACTCATGTTACAACACAGTAATTAAGCCTAACAAACCGGTCTCTTTTTCAAGATCAATGTCACATAGTCACTATCACTGTACATTTTCCCATTTCACTATTACCTGAAAGTCTCTTTTTCAAAAGAAAAACTCCACTTCTAACAGCTAAAGATACTGGACAATAAGCTTGATCATGATTCTTCAGAACATTGAAGTAGAAGACAGGGTCACAGGTTCAATTCCCGGCTTGGGTCACTGTCTGTGCGGACTCTGCACGTTCTCCCAGTGTCTGCGTGCGTTTCCTCCGGGAGCTCCGGTTTCCTCCCACAAGTCCCGAAAGACGTGCTGTTAGATGAATTGGACATTCTGAATTCTCCCTCTATACCCGAACAGGTGGCAACTAGGGGCTTTTCATAGTAACTTCATTGCAGTGTTAATGTAAGCATACTTGTGACAATAAAGATTATTATTAAAGCGACATCAGACAAATTTACAACTCGTGAAGATATTGATTGAAGACAAAAGCAGAATGTAGCCCTGAATTAATTAATAATACCTGCACTGCACATGCAATTTTAGTTGTGTTTCAGATAACACTGCAAATTGTTCATTTTACACAAAATAAAGTTGTGTTCCATTTAGGCGAATGTTTAATCAGAGATCAGGGGAAATCAGTGAATTACTACTGTCAGCATTGCCACCTTCGGGGCTTTGGCTCAAACCATGGGTAAACCGACATTTCCCAGTGACCAGCTGGAAGATGTCTCAAACTAAAGGCAGCACTGTTGCAATCTCACACTGTCGCAAACCCACACACAGCACACACCAACTGCAAGTTCAGTGGTGCTGCTGCAAAGACAATTAGTGCAGGAGTACAAACGTAACACTGATGTAATAAATATATACATTTTAGACCATCAGCATGCACAATTTTGATAGAGCAGAGATGGTTTTACGCTGCATTATATCTCTCATGTGCTTGAGAACGAAGAACAAAGAAAATTACAGCACAGGAACAGGCCCTTCGGCCCTCCCAGTCTGCGCCGATCCAGATCCTTTATCTAAGCCTGTATCCTATTTTCCAAGGTCTACTTCCCTCTGTTGCCGCCCGTTCATATACCTGTCTAGATGCTTCTTAAATGATGCTATCGTGCCCGCCTCTACCACCTCCGCTGGTAAAGCGTTCCAGGCACCCACCACCCTCTGCGTAAAAAACTTTCCACGCACATCTCCCTTAAACTTTCCCCCTCTCACCTTAAAATCGTGACCCCTTGTAACTGACACCCCCACTCTTGGAAAAAACTTGTTGCTATCCACCCTGTCCATACCTCTCATAATTTTGTATACCTCAAGCAGGGATTGTTTTTCATAGAACGAGTGCAGATGGAGGCCATTTGGCCTATCGAGTCTGCACCAACCCTCTGAAAGAGCACCCTTCTTAGGCTCTATCCCCGTAACCCCACCTAGCCTTTTGAACACTAAGGGGCGATTTAGCACAGCCAATCCACCTAACCTGCACATCTTTGGATTGTGGGAGGAAACTGCAGCACCCGGAGGAAATCCACGCAGACACGGGGAGAACGTGCAAACTCCACACAGTCACCAAGGCTGGAATTGAACCCAAGTCCCTGCCGCTGTGAAGTAGCAGTACTAACTATCGTGCCACAGTGTCATGGGAGGAGAGAATCACATTATTGCTCATTTCTAATCGCCCTTGAGAGGGTGGTAGTGAGCTGCCTTCTTGAACCCCACAGACACACAGGCGACTAGAATTCAAAGGTTCCTATTCTGGGTTCAGACATAAATTGAACAGGAAGCAAGCACAGAGCAGATTGAGAGAAAACTGTCTGGGAGGCCAAATCAATATCATGTCTCAGAACACGGCTATTACCTCTCGACATTGATCGGATACAAGATAATATTTTGACCAGAAGTAAAAACAATCTCATTAAAAGCTAATGTAATATATTTTAAGTGATAAAACAAAAAGATACAATCATCAGGACATCATTACTGATCCACTCATTCAAACAGAAGCTTATATTCACATAACCTCCAGGACCCCTCTTATTGCAAATCTCAAACTTTTCATCTAAACCCAAAAATTTAGGCTCTCGTTTTTTTAGGGAAGTGGGCGAAGCGATGAGAGAGTTGGGAGGGGAGAATGTATTTTCTAAAATGATAGGAATGAGACACTTCAGTTACCTGGAATAGTTGGACGTTCTCCTCAAGGTATGAAAGGTTGAGGTGAGATTTAATCTGTGATCACAACCAGGAAGACATTTAATAAACAAGGGCAAACTGTTTGCAGCGGCAGGAAGGTGGGTATTGAAGCTAACTGGCAAAATAATGGTGAGGAGAATGAGAATCTTTTTAAATCACTGTTTGACATGGAATGTGTTCCCATCAATGGGAATGGAAGAAGGTTGCATCTAATTTTCAAAAGGGGATTGAACGAACACAAAGGAAACAAATAGCATGGTTGTGGGGAAGGGTATGAATTGATTGAAAGCTGCTTCAGGCATGACTGTTTCTCCCTTGCTGTATGTTTCCATGATTCATTACAGCAAGTGGATTGAGTTTTAACTGGGAATTGAGTAATGGTTCCAGATCAACATCAAACCTCAGAAAAACAGGTTTTAAAAAAAAAATGTTAGGTTATGTAAATGCTTCAAATAAATTGGGACTTTTCTCATTGGATCACAGCTAGTTGCAGGAGTTTGGGGGGAGTCAAAACGGGAAGGTTTTTGGTGAAGTGAAAAATGATTTACATTGGTTTATGAATTGGTAACAGTGGTGTGGGTGAGGCAGAAATTGAAGATAATCATTGGAAGAATGAATACAGGAAAACTTTTCACACCGAGGTTTTGAAGAAAGAGTGCAGACTGTTAGTTAAAAGGTAATGGGGTAACGATTGAACAGAACTGTGGGAAAATGTGAACATACCCTCCTGCTCGGTATGTGCTAAGATTTAATGGTGTGTTCCTACTTGGGAAATTACAACATGTAAAGTTGCCTTGTGCACCATTTATGCAGATATTGCCTTACTTGTTGCCATGGAGATGCATGCACCGTACAGTGGAGGCATGTCCATAAAGCGTGTGAATACATTCGCCCGTTTCTGCGTTCCACACCTTCAGGGTACGATCCGTCGAGCCGCTGATCACTATATTCCCCCTCATCTGTGATGACCACACTCCACCCGTGTGTCCGACCAGTGTCTGCACACACTGCAAAACAAGCCAACAAACAGCAGGCTTAAAAACAACTGACAGCAAAACAGTGGGAAATGAGCAGCAATATCACAGGTAGATAAGGTGGCCTGGCATTTACACAGCATTTAATCTTGCCTTTCCTTGTGATGGAGTGATAGTTACATAGACAAGTGAAGAATCCATTTTCTACTCACCTAAATCCTATATACAGGTGATATGAAAATTGACCGTGTGGTTGATAGGAAGGCAGAAAGCCCTAAACTACAGCAAGGCATCAATGGGCTCATAAGGGGAAGTAGATTTAGGACAGAGTTGAGGAGGAACTTCTTCACCCAAAGGGTTGTGAATCTATGGAATTCCTTGCCCAGTGAAGCAGTTGAGACTCCTTCATTACATGTTTTTAAGATAAAGATAGATAATTTTTTGAAGAATAAAGTGATTAAGAGTTATGGTGTTCGGGCCGGAAAGTGGAGCTGAGTCCACAAAAGATCAGCCATGATCTCATTGAATGGCGGAGCAGGCTCGAGGGGCCAGATGGCCGACTCCTGGTTCTTATGTTAAGCTAAAAAGCTGGAGTAGTGAGAAGGTGGCAAAGCAGCAGTGCACAATAAATGGAAGGAAAGCGCTGAGGAACAGTTGGACCTTGGCAGTGCATATCTGTTCATCCCTGAAGTGAGATAAGGTGGCTCAGAGGACAAATGCTTTATTATTCTGCCTTATTGGTTGGAGTCTAGAGTAGTTAAGAGAGACTGGACAGATTTGGGGTTGTTTTCAGTGGACCAGAGGAGGCCGAGGGGAGATTTAATTGAGGTTTGTAAAATTACAAGGAGCCTGAATAGAGTGGATTGGAAGGACCTTTCAGTGGCAGCATGAAACATAGATATCGAGTAACTGGAAGAAAATTAGAGGGAGATTAGCAGTCATTCTTTCACCCAGAGGGTTTCAGGGATCAGGAACTCTGCTTGAAAGGGAGGTAGAGGCAAAAACCCTCATGGCATTTAAACAACAGCTCTGATATGCACTTGACGTGCTATAACCTCCAGGGTTTTGACAAACTGGAAAAGCAACATTGCATTGATGGTTCTTTATCAGCCAGCATGTACAGAATGGGTCAGATAGCCTCCTCCCTGATTCAACTTTCTATGTTTGCTGAGGAGATGAGAGCACAGTTAAATGAGATTGGACAAATTGGTGCTTTTAATCTTCAAATTTCTTGACAAATCGTAGAAGTGGGTTTCCTCCGGGTGCTGCAGTTTCCTCCCACAGTCAAAGGTTGGATTGGCCTAACTAAACCCCACTTAGTGTCCCAGGATATTTTATTTATTTATTTACTTTTTATTCGTTCATGGGATGTGGGTGTCGCTGGCTGGGCCAGCATTCATTCCATCCAAACATTTTGATCAGGTAGACCTCGTTTTGCAAGGTCTGCAGTCACAGGCAGAGCTCCGTCACCATGACGCCAGGCAGAGCTCTGTCACCATGACGCTAGGCAGAGCTCTGTCACCATGACGCCAGGCAGAGCTCCGTCACCATGACGCCAGGCAGAACTCCGTCACCATGACGCCAGGCAGAGCTCTGTCACCATGACGCCAGGCAGAGCTCCGTCACCATGACGCCAGGCAGAACTCCGTCACCATGACGCCAGGCAGAGCTCCGTCACCATGACGCCAGGCAGAGCTCTGTCACCATGACGCCAGGCAGAGCTCCGTCACCATGACGCCAGGCAGAGCTCCGTCACCATGACGCCAGGCAGAGCTCCGTCACCATGACGCCAGGCAGAGCTCCGTCACCATGACGACAGGCAGAGCTCCGTCACCATGACGCCAGGCAGAGCTCCGTCACCATGACGACAGGCAGAGCTCCGTCACCATGACGCCAGGCAGAGCTCCGTCACCATGACGCCAGGCAGAGCTCCGTCACCATGACGCCAGGCAGAGCTCGGTCACCATGACGCCAGGCAGAGCTCGGTCACCATGACGCCAGGCAGAGCTCTGTCACCATGACGCCAGGCAGAGCTCTGTCACCATGACGCCAAGCAGAGCTCCGTCACCATGACGCCAGGCAGAGCTCCGTCACCATGACGCCAGGCAGAGCTCTGTCACCATGACGCCAGGCAGAGCTCTGTCACCATGACGCCAAGCAGCACCCAGTTGCCAGGCAATGCTCCATTGCGATATCTGCCGTATCACTACCTTGGTGATGTACTCTGGGTTTTTAGTGGGGTGCGAATCCATAACCTTTCCAATCAGATAGGCGAGTGCTGTATTCCTACATAGCGAGCACTTTTCCAGGAGACACATCCGGAGTGAGACTCATACAGAGTGAGAGATTTAAACTTGGTAATTTGGTGCAGTGAGGTAATTCGGTGCAGAGTGTGAGGAGGTGCTTTTTAACCCTGGTAAGTGACTGGTAAGTAGTCTCTCTTTTTCTTTTCATTGTCTAATTTATTTATTTTTATTTTGAAATTGTAGTTGTTTAAGTGTACCAAGGGTTTAAGACATGGCAGGAGATCCCAGACCCGTGTCATGCTCCTCGTGTGCGATGTGGGAGCTCAGGGACACGTCCACTGTCCCTGACTCCTTCACGTGCAAGAAGTGTGTTCAGTTGCAGCTCTTGTTAGACCGCTTGACGGCTCTGGAGCTGCGGATGGACTCACTTTGGAGCATCCGCGATGCTGAGGAGGTCGTGGATAGCACGTTTAGCGAGTTGGTCACACCGCAGGTGAAGGTTACTGAGGGAGATAGAAAATGGGTGACCAAAAGAAAGAGCAAGAGTAGGAAGGCAGTGCAGGTGTCCCCTGCGGTCATCTCCCTGCAAAACAGATATACCGCTTTGGATACTGTTGAGGGAGATGGCTCACCAGGGGAAGGCAGCAGCAGCCAGGTTCATGGCACCATGGCTGGCTCTGCTGCACAGCAGGGCAGGAAGAAAAATGGCAGGGCTATAGTGATAGGGGACTCGATCGTAAGGGGAATAGACAGGCGGTTCTGTGGACGCAATCGAGACTCCAGGATGGTATGTTGCCTCCCTGGTGCAAGGGTCAAGGATGTCTCGGAGCGGCTGCAGGACATTCTGGGGGGGGAGGGTGAACAGACAGCTGTCGTGGTGCACATAGGCACCAACGATATAGGTAAAAAACGGGATGAGGTCCTACAAACGGAATTCAGGGATTTAGGAGTTAAACTAAAAAGTAGGACCTCAAAGGTAGTAATCTCAGGATTGCTACCAGTGCCACGAGCTAGTCAGAGTAGGAATGTCAGGATAGATAGGATGAATGCGTGGCTCGAGAGATGGTGCAAGAGGGAGGGATTCAAATTCCTGGGGCATTGGGACCGGTTCTGGGGGAGGTGGGACCAGTACAAACCGGACGGTCTGCACTTGGGCAGGACTGGAACCGATGTCCTAGGGGGGGTGTTTGCTAGAGCTGTTGGGGAGGGTTTAAACTAATGTGGCAGGGGGATGGGAACCAATGCTGGAAGTTGGAAGGTAGTAAAACAGGGACAGAAACAAAAGGAAGTAAGGGGAAAAGTGCAAGGCAGAGAAGACATAGTCAGAAATCCATAAGGGCGACAGTACAAGGTACAGTGACTGAGGGGAGCACAGTGAATAGGCCCAGTAATAACAAAAGGAATAAAACTGGAGATGTTAAGATTCAAAACAGAGGTAAAAAAACCAACATAAGTGTACTTTACCTGAATGCTCGTAGTATTCGGAATAAAGTAAATGAGTTGGTGGCACAAATCATCGTAAATGACTATGATTTAGTGGCCATTACTGAAACATGGTTAAAGGATGGTCACGACTGGGAGTTAAATATCCGAGGGTATCAAACTATTCGGAAGGACAGAATGGATGGTAAGGGAGGTGGTGTTGCTCTGTTATTTAAGGATGACATCCGGGCAATAGTAAGGGATGACATCGGTGCTATGGAGGATAAGGTTGAATCCATTTGGGTGGAAATCAGGAATAGTAAGGCGAAAAAGTCACTGATAGGAGTAGTCTATCGGCCACCAAATAGTAACGATATGGTGGGGCAGGCAATAAACAAAGAAATAACTGATGCATGTAGAAATGATACAGCAGTTATCATGGGGGATTTTAATCTACATGTCGATTGGTTTAACCAGGTCGGTCAAGGCAACCGTGAGGAGGAGTTTATAGAATGTATCCGCGATAGTTTCCTAGAACAGTATGTAATGGAACCTACGAGGGAACAAGCGGTCCTAGATCTTGTCCTGTGTAATGAGACAGGATTGATTCATGATCTCATAGTTAGGGATCCTCTCGGAAGGAGCGATCACAATATGGTGGAATTTAAAATACAGATGGAGGGTGAGAAAGTAAAATCAAATACTAGTGTTTTGTGTTTAAACAAAGGAGATTACAAGGGGATGAGAGAAGAACTAGCTAAGGTAGAGTGGGAGCTAAGACTTTATGGTGGAACAGTTGAGGAACAGTGGAGAACCTTCCAAGCGATTTTTCACAGTGCTCAGCAAAGGTTTATACCAACAAAAAGGAAGGACGGAAGAAAGAGGGAAAATCGACCGTGGATATCTAAGGAAATAAGGGAGAGTATCAAATTGAAGGAAAAAGCATATAAAGTGGCAAAGATTGCTGGGAGATTAGAGGACTGGGAAATCTTTAGGGGGCAACAGAAAGCTACTAAAAAAGCTATAAAGAAGAGTAAGATAGAGTATGAGAGTAAACTTGCTCAGAATATAAAAACAGACAGTAAAAGTTTTTACAAATATATAAGACAAAAAAGAGTGGCTAAGGTAAATATTGGTCCTTTAGAGGGTGAGAAGGGAGTTTTAATAATGGGAAATGAGGAAATGGCTGAGGAACTGAACAGGTTTTTTGGGTCGGTCTTCACAGTGGAAGACACAAATAACATGCCAGCGACTGATAGAAATGAGGCTATGACAGGTGAGGACCTTGAGAGGATTGTTATCACAAAGGAGGGAGTGATGGGCAAGCTAATGGGGCTAAAGGTAGACAAGTCTCCTGGCCCTGATGGAATGCATCCCAGAGAGCTAAAAGAGATGGCTAGGGAAATTGCAGATGCACTAGTGATAATTTACCGAAATTCACTAGACTCTGGGGTGGTCCCGGTGGATTGGAAATTAGCAAACGTGACGCCACTGTTTAAAAAAGGAGGTAGGCAGAAAGCAGGAAATTATAGGCCAGTGAGTTTAACTTCGGTAATAGGGAAGATGCTGGAATCTATCATCAAGGAAGAAATTGCGAGGCATCTGGATAGAAACTGTCCCATTGGGCAGACGCAGCATGGGTTCGTTAAAGGCAGGTCATGCCTAACTAATTTAGTGGAATTTTTTGAGGACATTACCAGTGCAGTAGATAACGGGGAGCCGATGGATGTGGTATATCTGGATTTCCAGAAAGCCTTTGACAAGGTGCCACACAAAAGGTTGCTGCATAAGATAAAGATGCATGGCATTAAGGGTAAAGTAGTAGCATGGATAGAGGATTGGTTAATTAATAGAAAGCAAAGAGTTGGGATAAATGGGTGTTTCTCTGGTTGGCAATCAGTAGCTAGTGGTGTCCCTCAGGGATCCGTGTTGGGCCCACAATTGTTCACAATTTACATTGATGATTTGGAGTTGGGGACCAAGGGCAATGTGTCCAAGTTTGCAGATGACACTAAGATGAGTGGTAAAGCGAAAAGTGCAGAGGATACTGGAAGTCTGCAGAGGGATTTGGATAGGTTAAGTGAATGGGCTCGGGTCTGGCAGATGGAATACAATGTTGACAAATGTGAGGTTATCCATTTTGGTAGGAATAACAGCAAGCGGGATTATTATTTAAACGATAAAATATTAAAGCATGCTGCTGTTCAGAGAGACTTGGGTGTGTAGTGCATGAGTCACAGAAGGTTGGTTTACAAATGCAACAGGTGATTAAGAAGGCAAATGGAATTTTGTCCTTCATTGCTAGAGGGATGGAGTTTAAGACTAGGGAGGTTATGTTGCAATTGTATAAGGTGTTAGTGCGGCCACACCTGGAGTATTGTGTTCAGTTTTGGTCTCCTTACTTGAGAAAGGACGTACTGGCACTGGAGGGTGTGCAGAGGAGATTCACTAGGTTAATCCCAGAGCTGAAGGGGTTGGATTATGAGGAGAGGTTGAGTAGACTGGGACTGTACTCGTTGGAATTTAGAAGGATGAGGGGGGATCTTATAGAAACATTTAAAATTATGAAGGGAATAGATAGGATAGATGCGGGCAGGTTGTTTCCACTGGCGGGTGACAGCAGAACTAGGGGGCATAGCCTCAAAATAAGGGGAAGTAGATTTAGGACTGAGTTTAGGAGGAACTTCTTCACCCAAAGGGTTGTGAATCTATGGAATTCCTTGCCCAGTGAAGCAGTTGAGGCTCCTTCATTACATGTTTTTAAGGTAAAGATAGATAGTTTTTTGAAGAATAAAGGGATTAAGGGTTATGGTGTTCGGGCCGGAAAGTGGAGCTGAGTCCACAAAGGATCAGCCATGATCTAATTGAATGGCGGAGCAGGCTCGAGGGGCCAGATGGCCTACTCCTGCTCCTAGTTCTTATGTTCTTATAGGGTGGATTCTATCTCAGTGTAAATCTCAGTCAAAGATGTCCCCGTCTCCACTGCAATCTACCAATAATTGGAGTAGGGAGCTCAGGGGCAATTTTATTTTGGTTTCCAGGCCTAACCTTCACAGATCCCAGCAATCATTCAGATTTGCTTTCACTCAACAAACTGACAATTTATGTCACAATTCCCTGGGAAAGAGATTCCATTTTACTGGAAAGGAGAATAAATTCATTGTTTTCTCGCTCCAGACAGATTGGCAAAATAGTACCTGTGCCCAACCAGCCTGACTCCAGTCTGCACTTGGGAATGGTGCGTGTAATCTGGCACAACCCATTTACTAATGAAGGGCCGCAGTGGAGCAGGTCCATCATGATCAGGTTTACAATTCCCTCCTTCAGTGGAGGCAACTGGGTGCCTCTGCAAGGGGGTCAGTGGAGGAGGAAACAAGGACAAAAATAGACCGAAAGACGAATAAGAAAAGTTATAGGCAAGGGGGCAGCACGGTGGGACTTCCGGTTGCGGCAATGCGAAGCTAAGCCGCACGTTCGGTAGCTCCCGCTACTTTTAGAACTTCGGGCTCTTTTAAGAACAAAGAAAATTACAGCACAGGAACATGCCCTTTGGCCTCCCAGCCTGCGCCGATCCAGATCCTTTATCTAAACCTGTTGCCTATTTTCCAAGGTCTACTTCTCTCTGTTCCCCGCCCGTTCATATATCTGTCCAGATGCATCTTAAATGATGCTATTGTGCCCGCCTCTACCACCTCCGCTGGTAAAGCGTTCCAGGCACCCATCACCCTCTGCGTAAAAAACTTTCCACGTACATCTCCCTTAAACTTTTCCCCTCTCACCTTGAAATCGTGACCCCCTGTAACTGACACCCCCACTCTTGGGAAAAGCTTGTTGCTATCCACCCTGTCCATACCTCTCAGAATTTTGTAGACCTCAATCAGGTCCCCCCTCAACCTCTGTCTTTCCAACGAAAACAATCCTAATCTACTCAACATTTCTTCATAGCTAGCACCCTCCATACCAGGCAACATCCTGGTGAATCTCTGCACCCTCTGTAAAGCAACCACATCCTTCTGGTGATGTGGCGACCAGAAATGCACGCAGTTATTCCAAATGTGGCCTAACCAAAGTCCGATACAACTGTAACATGACCTGCCGACTCTTGTACTCAATACCCCGTCCGGTGAAGGCAAGCATGCTGTATGCCTTCTTGACCACTCTATCCACCTGCGTTGCCACCTTCAGGGTACAATGGACCTGAACTCCCAGATCTCTCTGTACATCAATTTTCCCCAGGACTCTTCCATTGACCACATAGTCTGCTCTTGAATTAGATCTTCCAAAATGCATCACCTCGCATTTGCCTGGATTGAACTCCATCTGCCATTTCTCTACCCAACTCTTCAATCTATCTATATTTTGTTGTATTCTCTGACAGTCCGCCTCGCTATCTGCAACTCCACCAATCTTAGTATCATCTGCAAACTTGCTCATCAGACCACTTATACCTTCGTCCAGATCATTTATGTATATCACAAACAACAGTGGTCCGAGCACGGATCCCTGTGGAACACCACTAGTCACCTTTCTCCATTTTAAGACACTCCCTTCCACCACTACTCTGTCTCCTGTTGCCCAGCCAGTTCTTTATCCATCTATCTAGTACACCCTGAACCCCATACGACTTCACTTTTTCCATCAACCTGCCATGGGAAACTTTATCAAATGCTTTACTGAAGTCCATGCATATGACATCTACAGCCCTTCCCTCATCAATTAACTTTTTGTCACTTCCTCAAAGAATTCTATTAGGTTTGTAAGACATGACCTTCCCTGCACAAAACAATGCTGCCTTTCACTGATAAGTCTATTTTCTTCCAAATGTGAATAGATCCTATCCCTCAGTATCTTCTCCAACAGTTTGCCTACCACTGACGTCAAGTCACAGGTCTATAATTCCCTGGATTATCCCTGCGACCCTTCTTAAACAAAGGGACAACATTAGCAATTCTCCAGTCCTCTCCGGGACCTCACCCGTGCTCAAGGATGCTGCAAAGGTATCTGTTAAGGCCCCAGCTATTTCGTCCCTCACTTCCCTCAGTAACCTGGGATAGATCCCATCCGGTCCTGGGGACCTGTCCACCTTAATGCCTTTTAGAATACCCAAAACCTCCCCCTTCCTTATGCCGACATGACTTAAGAGTATTTAAACATCCATCCCAAGCCTCAACATCCATTATGTCCCTCTCCTTGGTGAATACCGATGCAAAGTACTCATTAAGAAGCTCACTCATTTCCACTGACTCCACGCATAAATTCCCTCTTTTGTCTTTGAGTGGGCCAATCCTTTCTCTAGTTACCCTCTTGCTCCTTATATACGAATAAAAAGCTTTGAGATTTTCCTTAACCTTGTTAGCCAAAGATATTTCATGACCCCTTTTAGCCCTCTTTATTGCGCGTTTGAGATTTGTCCTACTTTCCAGATATTCCTTCAAAGCTTCATCAGTTTTGAGTTGCCTCGATCTTATGTATGCTTCCTTTTTCATCTTAGCTAGTCTCACAATTCCACCCGTCATCCATGGTTCCCTAATCTTGCTATTTCTATCTCTCATTTTCAAAGGAACATGTCTGTCCTGCACTCTAATCAACCTTTCCTTAAAAGACTCCCACATTTCAAATGTGGATTTACCCTTAAACAGCTGCTCCCAATCCACATTGCCTAGCTCCTGCCGAATTTTGTTACACTCTGCCTTTCCCCAATTTAGCACTCTTCCTTTAGGACCACTCTCGTCTTTGTCCATGAGTATTCTAAAACTTACGGAATTGTGATCGCTGTTCCCAAAGTAATCACTGACTGAAACATCAACCACCTGGCCGGGATCATTCCCCAATACCAGGTCCAGTATGGCCCCTTCCCGAGTTGGACTATTTACACACTGCTCTAAAAAACTCCTGGATGCTCCTTACAAATTCTGCTCCATCTACGCCTCTAACACTACACGAATCCCATTCAATGTTGGGGAAGTTAAAATCTCCCATCACAACCACCCTATTGCTCCTACAGGGCCCGCAGCGGTGCTGGTTGGACTTTTCCTCTGGTGGGAACACATCCACTGTGCTCATCTGCCGGTGGATGGACTGGACCAGGAGCGAGCCGGTCAGAAAATCGGCTTTGGAGCAGAGAAAAGTGCGAGGCAGGAAAAACAAGATGGTGGCGTGCGGGGAACCGGCAGCGTGGCAGCAGTGGGCGCAGAGGCAGCAGGAGCTGCTCCATCGCTGCTTCAGAGAGCTGAAAGCGGAGATCCTGGAACCGCTTAAGGCCTCGCTGGACAAGCTCATGGCGACTCAGGGTGCGGAGATCCGGAAGCTACAGCAAAAGGCCTCTGAGAGCGAGGACGAACTCCTGGGCCTGGCAGTGAAGGTGGAGTCGCACGAGGCGCTTCACAAGAAATGGCTGGCAAGGATGGAGGAGATGGAGAACCGCTCCCATCGGAAGAACCTGCGGATTCTGGGCCTCCCGGAGGGGCTGGAAGGTTCGGATTTGGGGGCCTACGTGGTTGTGATGCTGAACTCGTTAATGGGCGCGAGGTCGTTCCAAGGACCCTTGGAGCTGGAGGGGGCCCATCGAGTGCTGTTGAGGAAGCCCAGGCCGAACGAGCCGCCTAGGGCGGTGCTGGTCCGTTTTCACCGCTTCGTTGACCGTGAGTGTGTGCTGAGATGGGCGAAGAAGGAAAGGAGCAGCAGGTGGGAGAACGCAGAGATCCGGATTTATCAGGATTGGAGCGCGGAGGTGGCGAAGAGAAGGGCTGGTTTCAATCGGGCGAAGGGAGCGCTTCACAGGAAGGGGGTGAAGTTTGGCCTAAATAGAGGCAGGCAGGTTGTTTCCACTGGCGGGTGACAGCAGAACTAGGGGGCATAGCCTCAAAATAAGGGGAAGTAGATTTAGGACTGAGTTTAGGAGGAACTTCTTCACCCAAAGGGTTGTGAATCTATGGAATTCCTTGACCAGTGAAGCAGTTGAGGCTCATTCATGAAATGTTTTTAAGGTAAAGATAGAAAGTTTTTTGAAGAATAAAGGGATTAAGGGTTATGGTGTTCGGGCTGGAAAGTGGAGCCGAGTCCACAAAAGATCAGCCATGATCTCATTGAATGGCGGAGCAGGCTCGAGGGGCCAGATGGCCGACTCCTGCTCCTAGTTCTTATGAATCTGAAACCCTGCCCCTGACACAATCTCTTCAGCCACGTATTCATCCTACATATCCTATCATTTCTACTCTGCACGTGGCACCGGTAGTAATCCTGAAATCACTACCTTTGAGGTCTGATTTCTTAACTTCCTTCCTAGCTCCCTGTATTCTGCTTTTCGGACCTTATCCCTTCTTTTTTTTAAACCTATGTCATTTGTACCGATGTGTACCACGACCACTGGCTGTTCACCCTCCCACTCCAGAATGTCCTGCAGCCGCTCCGAGACATCCTTGACTCTCGCACCAGGGAGGCAACCTACCATCCTGGAGTTTCGTTTGCGGCCACAGAAACCCCTTACAATTGAATCCCTAATAGCTATTGCACTGTTACACTTATTACCTTTCCCCTCTGTAGCAGAACCAACCATGGTTTGGTTGTTGCTGTTTTCCCGATAGGCCATTCCACTGAACAGTATCCAAACCGGTATGTCTGTTCTGCAGGGGAATGGCCACAGGAGGTTCCTGCCCTACCTGCCTCGCTCTCTTGCTCTGTCTGGTGGTCACGCTCTCTTGCTCTGTCTGGTGGTCACCCAATTCCCTTCCGGCCTGCGGAGTCTGAGCCTGCGGTGTGACCACCTCTGTATACGTGCTATCCATGATACTCTCCGACTCGCGGATGCTCCAGTGTCTCCAGCCGCCACTCCAGCTCTGAAACTCGAGCTGCCCGGAGCTGTAACTGGAGACACTTCCTGCACACATGTTGACCCTAGGGTCTGAAACTGTCCCCAGCCTGGCACATGGAGCTAGAGGAGCAGACCACGCCTTGGAGCTGTCCTGCCATGGATTATTCCTTTAAATTAAACCTTGGAAAATAAACTTTAGGAAGATGGTTTTGTGTCAGATTCAACTAATCCCTGTATACAATTTAATTAGATTAAAAACAGAGTATTTATCCCTCTTGGTCTGACAACAAATTAAAAGTAGTTATTTAATTGAAATTAAAAAAGTTATTTAAATCAAAATTTAAAAAATTGTAATTCAAATCAACTTCAAAATAGTAATCCAAGTCAAATCAAAACTAGTATTTAAATCAGAAACTCCACAGATATTCAAATATAGCCCACTCTGCCATTCAGCCAATCAGGTCACAATTTCGTGTGATGTCATTTTACCGGGTTTTTTTCAATTTTGAAACACAGACAGCTGTCTTACCCGATAGCGGTGTCCCTAACCCGAACCCTTTCTCTCCGCGCTCTTTATTGAAGTCTCGTCTTCCCTCTGCGCTCTTTATTGAAGTCTCGCCCTCTCTCTCTCTGCGCTCTTTATTGAAGTCTCGCCCACTCTCGTTATTGCGCTCTTTACTGAAGTCTCGCCCTCGCTCTCTCTGCGCTCTTTATTGAAGTCTCGCCCTCGCTCTCTCTGCGCTCTTTATTGAAGTCTCGCCCTCGCTCTCTCTGCGCTCTTTATTGAAGTCTCGCCCTCTCTCTCTCTGCGCTCTTTATTGAAGTCTCGCCCACTCTCGTTATTGCGCTCTTTACTGAAGTCTCGCCCTCGCTCTCTCTGCGCTCTTTATTGAAGTCTCGCCCTCGCTCTCTCTGCGCTCTTTATTGAAGTCTCGCCCTCGCTCTCTCTGCGCTCTTTATTGAAGTCTCGCCCTCGCTCTCTCTGCGCTCTTTATTGAAGTCTCGCCCTCGCTCTCTCTGCGCTCTTTACTGAAGTCTCGCCCTCGCTCTCTCTGCGCTCTTTATTGAAGTCTCGGCCTCGCTCCCTCTGCGCTCTTTACTGAAGTCTCGCCCTCTCTCTCTGCGCTCTTTATTGAAGTCTCACCCTCTCCCTCTCCACGCTCTTTATTGAAGTCTCGCCCTCTCAACGCACTCTTCACTGAAGTCTCGTCCTCTCTCTTTATTGCGCTCTTTATTGAAGTCTCGCCCTATCTCTCTGCGCTCTTTATTGAAGTCTCGCCTTCGCTCTCTCTGCACTCGTTATTGAAGTCTCGCCCTCTCTCTCTCTGCGCTCTTTATTGAAGTCTTGCCCTCTCTCTCTGCGCTCTTTACTGAAGTCTCGCCCTCTCTCTTTATTGCGCTCTTTATTGAAGTCTCGCCCTATCTCTCTGCGCTCTTTATTGAAGTCTCGCCTTCGCTCTCTCTGCACTCGTTATTGAAGTCTCGCCCTCTCTCTCTCTGCGCTCTTTATTGAAGTCTCGCCCTATCTCTCTGCGCTCTTTATTGAAGTCTCGTCCTCGCTCTCTCTGCACTCGTTATTGAAGTCTCGCCCTCTCTCTTTATTGCGCTCTTTATTGAAGTCTCGCCCTATCTCTCTGCGCTCTTTACTGAAGTCTCGCCCTCTCTCTCTCCGCGCTCTTTATTGAAGTCTCGCCCTCTCTCTCTCCGCGCTCTTTATTGAAGTCTCGTCCTCTCCCTCTCTGCGCTCTTTATTGAAGTCTTGCCCTTTCTGCGTTCCTTATTGAAGTCTCACCCTCTCTCTTTATTGCGCTCTTTATTGAAGTCTCGCCCTCTCTCTCGCTCTCTGCGCTCTTTATTGAAGTCTCGCACTCTCTCTTTATTGCGCTCTTTATTGAAGTCTCGTCCTCGCTCTCTCTGCACTCTTTATTGAAGTCTCGCCCTCTCTCTTTATTGCGCTCTTTGTTGAAGTCTCGCACTCTCTCTCCGCGCTCTTTACTGAAGTCTCGCCCTCTCTCCGCACTCTTTATTGAAGTCTTGCCCTCTCTCTCCACGCTCTTTATTGAAGTATCATCCTCTCTCTCTCTCTGCGCTCTTTATTGAAGTCTTGCCCTCTCTCTCTGCGCTCTTTATTGAAGGCTTGCCCTCTCTCTCTCTCCGCGCCCTTTATTGAAGTCTCGCCCTCTCTCCGCGCTCTGTATTGAAGTCTCGCCCTCTCTCTCCGTGCTCTGTATTGAAGTCTCGCCCTCTCTCCGCGCTCTGTATTGAAGTCTCGCCCTCTCTCTCTCTGCGCTCTTTACTGAAGTCTCGCCCTCTCTCTCTCTGTGCTCTTTACTGAAGTCTCGCCCTCTCTCTCCGCGCTCTTTACTGAAGTCTCGCCCTCTCTCCGCACTCTTTATTGAAGTCTTGCCCTCTCTCTTTATTGCGCTCTTTGTTGAAGTCTCGCACTCTCTCTCCGCGCTCTTTATTGAAGTCTTGCCCTCTCTCTCCACGCTCTTTGTTGAAGTCTCATCCTCTCGCTCTCTCTGCGCTCTTTATTGAAGTCTTGCCCTCTCTCTCTCTCTGCGCTCTTTATTGAAGGCTTGCCCTCTCTCTCTCTCCGCGCCCTTTATTGAAGTCTCGCCCTCGCTCCGCGCTCTGTATTGAAGTCTCGCCCTCTCTCTCTCCGCGCTCTGTATTGAAGTCTCGCCCTCTCTCTCTCCGCGCTTTGTATTGAAGTCTCGCCCTCTCTCCGCGCTCTGTATTGAAGTCTTGCCCTCTCTCTCTCTCTTTCTGCGCTCTTTACTGAAGTCTCGCCCTCTCTCTCCCCGCGCTCTTTACTGAAGTCTCGCCCACTCTCTCTCCGCGCCCTTTATTGAAGTCTTGCCCTCTCTCCGCGCACTTTATTGAAGTCTCGCTCTCTCTTTCTCCGCGCTCTTTACTGATGCTGGGGAAATTGATGGGACTGAAGGCTGATAAATCCCCAGGGCCTGAGAATCTACATCCCAGGGGACTGAAGGAGGCGGCTCTGGAAATAGTGGGTACATTGGTGGTCATCTTCCAAGATTCTATAGACTCTGGAACTGTTCCTGCAGATTGGAGGGTGGCTAATGTAACTCCGCTATTTAAAAAGGGAGGTCGAGAGAAAACAGAGAATTATAGACCAGTCAGCCTGACGTCAGTAGTGGGGAAAATTCTGGATCCATTATTAAAGGTTTTACAGCAGAGCAATTAAAAATCAGTGGCAGGATTGGACAGAGTCAGCATGGATTTATAAAACCATGTGGACAAATCTACCTTAATTCTTCGAGGATGCAACCAGCAGAATTGATGAAGAGGAGCCAGTGCATATGGTGTATTTGGACTTTCAGAAGGCTTTTGACAAAGTCTCACACAAGATTAGCGTGTAAAATTAAAGCACATGTGATTGGGGGTAGTGTATGAGATGGATAGGAAACTGGTTGGCAGACAGGAAACAGTAGAAACAAATGGGCCTGTTTTCAAATTGGCAGGCAGTGACTAGTGGGGTACCGCAGGGATCTGTGCTGGGACCCCAGCTATTCACTGAAGGTAAGCATGCAGGTACAGCAGGCAGTGAAGGTAAGCGGCAGGTACAGCAGGCAGTGAAGGTAAGCGGCAGGGGCAGCAGGCGGCGAAGGTAAGCGGCAGGTACAGCAGGCGGTGAAGGTAAGCGGCAGGTACAGCAGGCGGTGAAGGTAAGCGGCAGGTACAGCAGGCGGTGAAGGTAAGCGGCAGGTACAGCAGGCGGTGAAGGTAAGCGGCAGGTACAGCAGGCGGTGAGGGTAAGCGGCAGGTACAGCAGGCGGTGAAGGTAAGCGGCAGGTACAGCAGGCGGTGAAGGTAAGCGGCAGGTACAGCAGGCGGTGAAGGTAAGCGGCAGGTACAGCAGGCGGTGAGGGTAAGCGGCAGGTACAGCAGGCGGTGAGGGTAAGCGGCAGGTACAGCAGGCGGTGAAGGTAAGCGGCAGGTACAGCAGGCGGTGAGGGTAAGCGGCAGGTACAGCAGGCGGTGAATGTAAGCGGCAGGTACAGCAGGCGGCGAAGGTAAGCATGTAGGTACAGCAGGCGGTGAAGGCAAGCATGTAGGTACAGCAGGCGGTGAAGGTAAGCATGTAGGTACAGAAGGCGGTGAAGGTAAGCGGCAGGTACAGCAGGCGGTGAAGGTAAGCGGCAGGTACAGCAGGCGGTGAAGGTAAGCGGCAGGTACAGCAGGCGGTGAAGGTAAGCGGCAGGTACAGCAGGCGGTGAAGGTAAGCGGCAGGTACAGCAGGCGGTGAGGGTAAGCGGCAGGTACAGCAGGCGGTGAGGGTAAGCGGCAGGTACAGCAGGCGGTGAAGGTAAGCGGCAGGTACAGCAGGCAGTGAAGGTAAGCGGCAGGGGCAGCAGGCGGCGAAGGTAAGCGGCAGGTACAGCAGGCGGTGAAGGTAAGCGGCAGGTACAGCAGGCGGTGAAGGTAAGCGGCAGGTACAGCAGGCGGTGAAGGTAAGCGGCAGGTACAGCAGGCGGTGAAGGTAAGCGGCAGGTACAGCAGGCGGTGAGGGTAAGCGGCAGGTACAGCAGGCGGTGAAGGTAAGCGGCAGGTACAGCAGGCGGTGAAGGTAAGCGGCAGGTACAGCAGGCGGTGAAGGTAAGCGGCAGGTACAGCAGGCGGTGAAGGTAAGCGGCAGGTACAGCAGGCGGTGAGGGTAAGCGGCAGGTACAGCAGGCGGTGAGGGTAAGCGGCAGGTACAGCAGGCGGTGAAGGTAAGCGGCAGGTACAGCAGGCGGTGAAGGTAAGCGGCAGGTACAGCAGGCGGTGAAGGTAAGCGGCAGGTACAGCAGGCGGTGAAGGTAAGCGGCAGGGGCAGCAGGCGGTGAGGATAAGCGGCAGGGGCAGCAGGCGGTGAAGGTAAGCGGCAGGTACAGCAGGCGGTGAGGGTAAGCGGCAGGTACAGCAGGCGGTGAATGTAAGCGGCAGGTACAGCAGGCGGCGAAGGTAAGCATGCAGGTACAGCAGGCGGTGAAGGCAAGCATGTAGGTACAGCAGGCGGTGAAGGTAAGCATGTAGGTACAGAAGGCGGTGAAGGTAAGCGGCAGGTACAGCAGGCGGTGAAGGTAAGCGGCAGGTACAGCAGGCGGTGAAGGTAAGCGGCAGGTACAGCAGGCGGTGAAGGCAAGCGGCAGGTACAGCAGGCGGTGAAGGTAAGCGGCAGGTACAGCAGGCGGTGAAGGTAAGCGGCAGGTACAGCAGGCGGTGAAGGCAAGCGGCAGGTACAGCAGGCGGTGAAGGTAAGCGGCAGGTACAGCAGGCGGTGAAGGTAAGCGGCAGGTACAGCAGGCGGTGAGGGTAAGCGGCAGGTACAGCAGGCGGTGAAGGTAAGCGGCAGGTACAGCAGGCGGTGAAGGTAAGCGGCAGGTACAGCAGGCGGTGAAGGCAAGCGGCAGGTACAGCAGGCGGTGAAGGCAAGCGGCAGGTACAGCAGGCGGTGAAGGTAAGCATGTAGGTACAGCAGGCGGTGAAGGCAAGCATGTAGGTACAGCAGGCGGTGAAGGTAAGCGGCAGGTACAGCAGGCGGTGAAGGTAAGCGGCAGGTACAGCAGGCGGTGAAGGTAAGCATGTAGGTACAGCAAGCGGTGAAGGCAAGCATGTAGGTACAGCAGGCGGTGAAGGTAAGCGGCAGGTACAGCAGGCGGTGAAGGTAAGCGGCAGGTACAGCAGGCGGTGAGGGTAAGCGGCAGGTACAGCAGGCGGTGAAGGTAAGCGGCAGGTACAGCAGGCGGTGAAGGTAAGCATGTAGGTACAGCAGGCGGTGAAGGCAAGCATGTAGGTACAGCAGGCGGTGAAGGTAAGCGGCAGGTACAGCAGGCAGTAAAGGAGGCAAATGGTATGCTGGCCTTCATTGCGAGAGGATTCGAGTAAATAAATTATCTTTATTGTCACAAGTAGGCTTACATTACCAATGCAGTGAAGTTACTGTGAAAAGCCCCTAGTCGTCACATTCCAGCGCCTGTTCGGGTACACAGGGAGAATTCAGAATTCTCAGCTGGTACAGGAATCGAGCCCGCACTGCTGGCCTTGTTCAGCATCACAAACCAGCTGTCTAGCCTACTGAGCTAAACTAGCTAAACCAGGAGCAGGGATGTGTTGCTGTATTTATACAGGGCTTTGGTGAGGCCACACCTGGAATATTGTGCGCAGTTTTGGTCTCCTTCTCTGAGGAAGGATGTTGTTGCTATGGAGGGAGAGCAGGGAAGGTTTACCCGGCTGATTCCTGGGATGGCGGGACTGACGTATGAGGAGAGATAAAATCGGTTCGGATTGTATTCGCTGGAGTTCAGAAGGATGAGTGGGAAATCTCATAGAAACCTATAAAATACTAACAGGACTGGACAGGGTAGATGCAGGAAGGATGTTCCCGATGGTGGGTGTGTCCAGAACCAGGGGTCACAGTCTGAGGATACGGGGTAAACCATTTCGGACAGAGATGAGGAGACATTTCTTCACCCAGAGAGCGGTGAGCCTGTGGAATTCATTACCACAGGAAGAAGTGGAGGCCAAAACATTGTATGTTTTCAAGAAGCAGTTAGACAGAGCACATGGGGCAAATGAGATCAAAGGATAAGGGGGAGAAAGTAGGATTAGGATATCGAGTTGGATAATCAGCCATGAACTTGAATGGTGGAGCAGGCTCAAAGGGCTGAATGGCCTCCTCCTGCTCTATGCTGCAATTGTCTACTGCAGTTTGTGCAGTGAGTTGGGGACCAAATGTAATGTGTCAAAGTTCGCAGATGACACTAAGATGAGTGGTCGAGCCAAGTGTGCAGAGGACACAAAGTCTGCAGAGGGATATAGATAGTTTGCGTGAGTGAGCAAGGGTCTGGCAGATAGAGTTCAATGTTGATAAATGTGAGGTCACCCATTTTGGTAGGAATAACAGCAAAATAGACTATTATTTAAATGGTAAAAAATTGCAGCATGCTGCTGTGCAGAGGGACCTGGGTGTGCTAGTGCACGCGTCTCAAAAAAGTTGGTTTGCAGATGCAGCAGGTAATTAATAAGGCAAATGGAATGTTGCCCTTCATTGCTAGAGGGATGGAGTTTAAAAGCAGGGAGGTTATGTTGCAGCTGTATAGGGTGCTGGTGAGGCCACACCTGGAGTACTGTGTACAGTTTTGGTCTCCTCACTTCAGAAAGGATGTACTGGCGCTGGAGGGGGTGCAAAGGAGATTCACTAGGTTGATTCCAGAGTTCTGGATTGGCTTATGAGGCGAGACTAAATAGACTGGGACTGTACTCATTGGAATTTAGAAGAATGAGGATCTTACAGAAACATATAAAATTATGAAGGGAATAGATAGGATAGATGCGGGCAGGTTGTTTCCACTGGCAGGTGAAAGCAGAACTAGGGAGCATAGCCTCAAAGTAAGAGCAAGCAGATTTAGGACTGAGTTTAGGAGGAACTTCTTCACCCAAAGGGTTGTGAATCTATGGAATTCCTTGCCCAGTGAAGCAGTTGAGGCTCCTTCATTAAATGTTTTTTAGATAAAGATAGATTTTTGAAGAATAAAGAGATTAAGGGTTATGGTGTTTGGGCCGGAAAGTGGAGCTGAGTCCACAAAATATCAGCCATGGTCTCATTGAATGGCGGAGCAGGCTCGAGGGGCCAGATGGCCGACTCCTGCTGCTAGTTCTTATGTTACTGGACTAGAGATCCAGGGATCCAGAGCAAGATCTGGGGACCTGGGTTTAAATCCCGCCATGGTAGATAGCAAAATTTGAATTTAAATCAATCCGGAATTAATGATTGTCGTAAAAACTGATTCACTAATGCCCTTCCGGGAAGGAAATCTGCCGTCCTTACCCCGTGTGACCTTCATGTTTCCCTAGATCCACAATTTCCTCGGAAATAGCGGGCAGGTAAATGCTGGCTGCTCATGCCCCGTAAAATAAATTTTAAATAGTACAGCAATGCATTCAAATTGCACACGCCATTCGGATTAGAAGGTCTGCACATCCTCCAGAAAACGAGGGATACGGACCCAGGAAGTGTAGAAGATTGTAGTTTAGTTGGGCAGCATGGTCGGCACGGGCTTGGAGGGCCGAAGGGCCTGTTCCTGTGCTGTACTTTTCTTTGTTCTTTGTTCAAACAGCAACTGGACTGCAGCAATTTGACAGTGACTGAGTGAGTGGGGGCAGAGACAGATTGGATTGGATTTGTTTATTGTCACGTGTACTGAGGTACAGTGAAAAAGTATTTTTCTGTGAGCAGCTCAACAGATCATTAAGTACTTGGGAACAAAAGGGAATAAAAGAAAATACATAATAGGGCAACACAAGGTACACAATGTAACTACATAGACACCACCATCGGGTGAAGCATACAGGGGTGTAGTATTAATCAGGTCATTCCATAAGAGGGTCATTTAGGAGTCTGGTAACAGCAGGGAAGAAGCTGTATTGAGTCTGTTCGTGCGTGTTCTCAGACTTCTGTATCTCCTGCCCAATGGAAGAAGTTGGAAGAGTGAGTAAGCCAGGTGGGAGGGGTCTTTGATTATGCTGCCCGCTTTCCCCAGGCAGCAGGAGGTGTAGATGGAGTCAATGGATGGGAGGCAGGTTCGTGTGATGGACTGGGCGGTATTCACGACTCTCTGAAGTTTCTTGCGGTCCTGGGCCGAGCAGTTGCCATACCAGGCTGTGATGCAGCCAGATAGGATGCTTTCTATGGTGCATCTGTAAAAGTGGGTAAGAGTTAATGTGGACATGCCGAATTTCCTTAGTTTCCTGAGGAAGTATAGGCGCTGTTGTGCTTTCTTGGTGATAGCGTCGATGTGGGTGGACCAGGACAGATTGCTGGAGATGGGCACCCCTAGGAATTTGAAACTGCTAACCATCTCCACCGTGGCCCTGTTGATGCTGACAGGGGTGTGTACAGTACTTTGCTTCCTTAAGTCAATGACCAGCTCTTTAGTTTTTCTGGCATTGAGGGAGAAAGTGTTGTCGCTGCAACACTCCACCAGGTTCTCCATCTCCCTCGCCTTAAGTAGATGGACAGAAAGGGGAGACATGGCAGACACGTGTCTTGTTCCTGTGCACTGGCCGGTATGAATGATACACTACAGAACATCTAGTTCTTGACTAGTTAAAATAATTTATTATAAAACAAACGTATGGTAAAGATAACTGGAATAAATATATTACAAACTACTAACACTAACTATTCTTGAGCTACTGCAAAATAAATCTGTCCACCAGCACAACTTACTCCCAACTCCCCAAGGCACAGTCACATGGTAGGTTTACACTGCCACGGGCTGGTCAGAGGTCGTGTACATGGTTATATACAAGATTGCTTATGTATATCATCATTGCAGAAAGACAGGGGGGTTGTTGGAGGAGATGAGGCAGACAAGGTCGAGGGTCCAGACATCCAGACAGACTGTGGGGGTGGGGGGGGTTTGTGTGGTGGACAGAGGGCCAGGGTGGGTTGTGGTAGGGGATGACTAGACAGAGGATAAGATGCATACCTCGCCTGTTATAGCAGACCACACTTTGAGTGTGTTGTCATCTGAACCACTTAAAATCCGGTTTCCTGAGAACTGCAGACAGGTAATGACATGATCGTCATGACCTTTCAGCACCTGAAATCACAAAGAAAATGACCCATTTAAAGTTGTTACTAACTCAGAATACTAAATCCCTTCAGTTTATTATTTACATCCCATTGAATTTCACAATGCAACCAAGTCACACATCTTTATCTGCCCTTCATATAAATTAAGATTAAAAACTCCTGTCTATAATATTCAGCTCCAGCACAGAGTCCTCCACCCAGATCTCTCCCAGTCTCTTCTATACAACGTTGCAGAGTAGCAGGCAGCCACTCAGGCGATCACGTCTGTGCAGGCTCCTTGCTCGAGAAGGTAAACAAGTTCCCACTGAACTCTCCCCATCACCCGGTTTCTGTTCATACTTGATGATATTTCTCAATATTGTGATTCAGTTCCCGAGAAGCTGCTGGTATCAACTCAGACCGTCTATTTTTCACTAATTTGCCTTAAGTAGAAACAAGAAAGAGTTGCACAATGGTTATCAACTGATGACCCCCAGAAGCACATTTTTCAAAGGACTGACTGGGTAACGATCGAGAGCAGGAACTCCGAGTGTTCTCCTCCTCCAACCCAGCTGCAATTCACCAGTTCATGTGGTTTTTGGTGTGCAGGCAGGCTAGCGGCAGGCAGACAGGCTTGGGCAAGTAGCCCCATCTTCCAGAAGATGTAGAAATGCCTCCAAACTGAGAAGGCAGGGTGTGTCCAGATGAACACACAGCTTTGTCATTTCAAGTACCCTCTCTGTGCGCAATAAAAATAAGGGGGTTCCCATTTAAAACGGAGATGAGGCAAATTTCTTTCTCAGAGGTCTTTGAAACTCTCTTTCTGAAAGGTGGTGGAAGCAGAGTCTTTGAATATTTGTTTAGGCAGAGCTGGATAGATTTTCAGTAAGCAAGTGGGAAAGGTTATTGGGGATATGCATGATGCAGATTTGAGGTTACAATATCCGGTAAATCATGATTTATTAAATGGCGGATACCCTCAAGGGCCGAATGGCCTATTCCTTGGTCGTTATGTTTATATACGACTATGTATTTATGGTTCAGTATGACACTGCGCTCTGTTCAATAAACTTTTCGGAGAAATAAACAGAATTGTGCATTTACCAAGTGTTATATTATGGCATCTCAATGATTGAAAGCTCTTCTAACAGTGAATTGCTGTAAAGGAGTGCAGGAACAGGTCTTAGTAAAACAGCAAGAGGATAACTCTGTACAGGCCACCTTCTGCTCCAAGACAGTAATCTTTCCTCAATCTTTGCTATTTTATGGTTTTTGATGGTACTGAGGCCAGCACGCCAGACATTTACAGTTTCCCTTTGGGAAAAAGGGTGTCAATTAATTCAATAAAGTTGGTCATTTGTGAACTGGTGCTAGGAAAATAACCACTTAAAACCCTGTCACAAAACACACAACTGGCAACAGTAACCTCCTTCCAGTCCTGTGCATTCCAATGCAGCTGCAACTTGAAAAATTGAAAATTGTAATTGAAAATCACTTATTGTCACAAGTTGGCTTCAAATGAAGTTACTGTGAAAAGCCCCTAGTCGCCACATGTTCGGGGGAGGCGGTACAGGAATTGAACCTATGCTGCTGGCCTGCCTTGGTCTGCTTTCAAAGCCAGCGATTTGCCCTGTGCTAAATCAGCCCCTCACTTCAGTAACACAAGACTTGAAGCATTTTCCACCCAGACTGCAGTGATTCAATGGACGTGTCAGCATCATTAACAATGGGGATGGCAGGAAGGATGGGGATGGCAGGAAGGATGGGGATGGCAGGAAGGATGGGGATGGCAGGAAGGATGGGGATGGCAGGAAGGATGGGGATGGCAGGAAGGATGGGGATGGCAGGAAGGATGCGAAATGCAGTATTACCACTAGTCCAAAACAAACCAAAAACAAAATGTACAAATCTGTACATCCCCATGCAAAACTGGAACGATCATCCTACCCAAGCCCACACCTCCACCCTATTCCCGTAACCACTCCTAACCTTTTTGGACACTAAGGGCAATTTAGCACGGCCAATCCACCTAACCTGCACATCTTTGGACTGTGGGAAGAAACCGGAGCACCCGGAGGAAACCCACGCAGACACGGGGAGAACTTGCAGACTCCACACGGTCAGTGACCCAGAGGGGAATCGAACCTGGGACTCTGGAGCGGTGAAGCCACAGTGCTAACCAGTGTGCTACTGTTGTGACAGGCAGTTAGGACGAACAGCAGGAGAGATTTCTTTACTTGGTGGTTTGTGAATCTTTGGAATTCTGTGGATGCTCAGTCACTGAGCATATTCAAAACTGACATCAACGTATTTATGGACCGTGTGAATCAAGAAGGGATCTGGGGATTGGGTGAGAAAGTGCAGGTCGGACCAAAGATGAAGCATCCAATTAATGAAAAGGCAGAGGAGGCCCAAGAGGCTGTATAGCCCATTCCCAGTCCTAATATGTTCTCAGGTTCCTCACATTTCAGTCTTAATGATTTAAAACCTCAAGTGTCAGGTTTTTATTCCCCACCCTCTGTCCTTCGACATAATGCTGACGTAGCAACTTGCTATTCCAGGGAGAAAGTTGAGAGATTACAAACAGAGATTTGGGCATTTCCCAAATCTTTACAAACTGGAGCCATCAGTAAAATAATAAAGGCCATCGACAAGTTAACGTGTTACATTATCCACCTTTCCACTGGGCTAAGGTGTCCTGTTTGGCCACACCAAACTTTAACAGCAGCTATACAAACCATACCTTTGCGGGTTTGATCTCTCCAGAACGCCAGTTTGTGTCGATCTTGTGCTGCCGCATGAAGGCAGATTTCCATGGACTGTACATGAAGCCAGTGCTGAGCATCCTGCGTCGCCGAAGATACAGGGGTTCCTCGATCACTATATTCAGATTAAAGGTAAATAAAATGAAAAATCCATTGGATTCCTCTCAAAGACATTTTACATTTACAGCCGTCCCACCTTGTGTATCTTCTGTTGACTGATTCAGGTCGAAGACTCCTTCCCCAACCTGCACCCTCCCCACAATGATGGCTTGTAATGAGCCAATAATAATAGTCTTTATTAGTGTCACAAGTGAGCTTACATTAACACTGTAATGAAGTGACTGTGAAATAAGAAGTGAACAACAGAAGTCCAGCTCGAACAAATCTTTCTCCCCTGCCAAGAGGCACGAGCTTCACATTCTCACTCTTCCATCCCCTCACCTGCTCCATCCCACCATCAGCGCTCCTTCCCCCAATCCAACTGTATCCTTCATGATCCCTCCCGGGTATCTCTCCAGCACCCCCAATCCCACCAACATACCTTCTTGCCGAGTCCAATGCATTTCATAACTTAGTCACTGTTGAAGTTGCCCAAATCATTTCATACCCCAGCTTTCGCCCTCGTAACAGGTAAAGACATGGAACATAGAACATAGACCGCAGAACATAGACCGCAGAACGTAGACCGCAGAACGTAGACCGCAGAACGTAGACCGCAGAACGTAGAACATAGACGTAGAACATAGACGTAGAACATAGTCTGAATATTTGCACATTCATCACCAGCAACAATTCACACACACGTCACTTCTCCCAATTCTTTCCTAATCTCAAAAACTTTAATCGGCTCCCCTTGAACTCTCAATCTATCCACAGAAATCAAAGCGAAGCAGAGATAGGAACAGTGTCTGTGCACGCACGCATGTGCCAATGAGGGAGTGAGAGGAAGGGGAAACACGCGCTGGGAAAGTAAGAACAGGGAGGACCACCGTCCTCCCAAGTCAGTTTTCAGGCTTTTATTTTTACAGAAGATCCCAGTATCCCCATTGTTAAGCTCTGTGCTGGTCTGCACCACAATGAACTGAACTATAAACCACTACTTAACGGAGAACGATTCAGGCTTGATGAAACAAGGACGACTTGATGACATTAATGGTCTGAAATCTGTGGGTTCAAATAGAAAATTGTTTTGCACTAGTGTCGAATGTTGTTGAGATATAATATGGAATGTAACCTTTCACTCTTTAATTGAAAATAAGAGCAAGCTCAGTCCAGCAAAGGGCTTTGACCTACTGAAACATAGTCCTGGTATAATCTGGAGAGCCGCTGGTTCAAGAAACTAAGTGGAATACTTTTGCATCGAGGTGGTAAATTAACATTATGCCAAATTAAGTCAGATTAGTAGGATTAAAAACTTAACAAAAAAGTAAATGCAAGTAATGAGGGTTATGGAAGGGTTAAACTAAAATGACAGGGGGATGGAAACTTATGCAAGGAGTCAGAGGAGAGGGGAAAACAGGGACCGGAACAAAAAGGGGAAATAACAAAAATGATGGGCAGAGATACCCAGGGCCACAGTGAGAAATAATAGGAACAGGACATGGAATGTTAAAAAGACTCGGCTAAAGGCTTCCTGGACTGTCGGAGAGAAGAACAGAACTTCTTCAGGGAGGCCGAAGGCTTTATGCCTTAATGCAAGAGGCATTCACAATCAAGTGGATTAAGTAATCTCGCAAATGGATGTAACCGGGTCTGATATAGTCAGGATTACGGAGACAGGTCGGCAGAGTGACCAATTGAACATCCAGCAGCATTCAGAATTTAGAAAAGACAGACAAAAAGGAAACGGCAGTGTGTAATTCAAGAGGAAATTAAGGCACAGTAAGGAAGGATTAGCTCCGACAATGTGGAATATGGATGGGCAGAGCTGGGAAATACCAAGGGGCAAAAACATTAATGGAGGTTCCATATCACAGAAAAAAACAGTGCAGAAGAGGCCCTTCAGCCCATCGAGTCTGCACCGACACATGAAAAACACCTGACCTGCCCACCTAATCCCATTTGCCAGCACCTGGACCATAGCCTTGAATGTTATAAGAACATAAGAACATAAGAACTAGGAGCAGCAGTAGGCCATCTGGCCCCCTCGAGCCTGCTCCGCCATTCAATGAGATCATGGCTGATCTTTTGTGGACTCAGCTCCACTTTCCGGCCCGAACACCATAACCCTTAATCCCTTTATTCTTCAAAAAACTATCTATCTTTACCTTAAAAACATGTAATGAAGGAGCCTCAACTGCTTCACTGGGCAAGGAATTCCATAGATTCACAACCCTTTGGGTGAAGAAGTTCCTCCTAAACTCAGTCCTAAATCTACTTCCCCTTATTTTGAGGCTATGTCCCCTAGTTCTGCTGTCACCCGCCAGTGGAAACAACCTGCCAGCATCTATCCTATCTATTCCCTTCATAATTTTAAATGTTTCTATAAGATCCCCCCTCATCCTTCTAAATTCCAACGAGTACAGCCCCAGTCTACTCAACCTCTCCTCAGAGGTGAAGGTCTGGAACGCACTGCCTGGGAGGGTGGGAGAGGCTGGAACACACTGCCTGGGAGGGTGGTGACGGTCAGGAACGCACTGCCTGGGAGGGTGGTGACGGTCAGGAGCGCACTGCCTGGGAGGGTGGTGCCAAGTGTGGTGCCAAGTGTTGATCCAGGTACTTTTTAAAGGATGTGAGGCAACCTGCCTCTACCACCCTCCCAGGCAGTGTGTTCCTGACCGTCACCACCCTCCCAGGCAGTGCGTTCCAGACCGTCACCACCCTCCCAGGCAGTGCGCTCCTGACCGTCACCACCCTCCCAGGCAGTGCGTTCCTGACCGTCACCACCCTCCCAGGCAGTGTGTTCCAGCCTCTCCCACCCTCCCAGGCAGTGCGTTCCAGACCTTCACCACCCTCCCAGGCAGTGTGTTCCTGACCCTCACCACCCTCCCAGGCAGCGTGTTCCTGACCCTCACCACCCTCCCAGGCAGTGTGTTCCTGACCGTCACCACCCTCCCAGGCAGTGTGTTCCTGACCCTCACCACCCTCCCAGGCAGCGTGTTCCTGACCCTCACCACCCTCCCAGGCAGTGTGTTCCTGACCGTCACCACCCTCCCAGGCAGTGTGTTCCTGACCCTCTCCCACCCTCCCAGGCAGTGTGTTCCAGACCCTCACCACCCTCCCAGGCAGTGCGTTCCTGACCGTCACCACCCTCCCAGGCAGTGCGTTCCTGACCGTCACCACCCTCCCAGGCAGTGCGTTCCAGACCGTCACCACCCTCCCAGGCAGTGTGTTCCTGACCCTCACCACCCTCCCAGGCAGCGTGTTCCTGACCCTCACCACCCTCCCAGGCAGTGTGTTCCTGACCGTCACCACCCTCCCAGGCAGTGTGTTCCTGACCCTCACCACCCTCCCAGGCAGCGTGTTCCTGACCCTCACCACCCTCCCAGGCAGTGTGTTCCTGACCGTCACCACCCTCCCAGGCAGTGTGTTCCTGACCCTCTCCCACCCTCCCAGGCAGTGTGTTCCAGACCCTCACCACCCTCCCAGGCAGTGTGTTCCTGACCCTCACCACCCTCCCAGGCAGTGTGTTCCTGACCGTCACCACCCTCCCAGGCAGTGCGTTCCTGACCGTCACCACCCTCCCAGGCAGTGCGTTCCAGACCGTCACCACCCTCCCAGGCAGTGCGTTCCAGACCGTCACCACCCTCCCAGGCAGTGCGTTCCTGACCGTCACCACCCTCCCAGGCAGTGTGTTCCTGACCGTCACCACCCCCCCAGGCAGTGCGTTCCAGACCATCACCACCCTCCCAGGCAGTGCGTTCCAGACCGTCACCACCCCCCCCAGGCAGTGCGTTCCAGACCATCACCACCCTCCCAGGCATCTGAAGTACAGCTCCCACAGAATTTACAGTAAAGTACAGCTCCCACAGGCACACCGCGTACAGCATGTCAAATTTCATCCGCTTCTTCAAGAGGGCTGCCTTTATTGATGCCTGCTCTCCTCTACACATGCAGCTCACTGCCCTCCCAGGTACAAAGCCTTGCCTGTCTGGCCCACCTCAGGATCTGCTCCTTGTCCAGGAACCGATGCAGGTGCACCACCATCACCCTGGGAGGCTCGTTCCCATGCGGCTGTGCGCCCGGTCCACTTCCAAGGATCCACTCGCCCAGCAGTTTCTCAAACTTCCGAGTTGCATACTCGCCGCCTTCCCGCTCCCTTGCTGTCCTCCGGCAATCCCACAATCCTCAGATGTTGCCTGCGAGATCCCGCATCACCCCCATCTTGGCTGCCTTCGAGATGAGATGCTCCTCGTGCTCCCCCACCGCCTCCTCCACCTTCTGTATTGCTGGATTCAGAGAGCCAGCATAGACACGACAGAGCAAATTGTCTTCTCCCGTGGTGTTAAAACTGTGACGACAATTCAGACGTACTTCGAAGGAGCAAGCACATTACAGCCTTCTGGACTTAAGTTCAACTTTAACAACTTCGGACTGTGAACTCTGCTCCACCTTTACCCCATTTTTACTTCCATCAATTTATTTTCATTTCTTCATTGATCTGTTTTTCGTTCACCACTGTCCGCCCCACTTGAGCCATCTGATCCCTGTTCCTGCTCACCTTTGTTCTACTATTCACACATTCTAATCTCTTTAATGTGCCACTAGCAGCAACTTTCTTAACCTTAATCATATCCATTTACATTCCTTTCGTCTTTCTGTCCATAATATCTTTGAAGTGGAGATGCTGGCGATGGACTGGGGTGAGCACAGTAGGAAGTCTTACAACACCAGGTTAAAGTCCAACAGGTTTGTTTCGAATCACTAGCTTTCGGAGCACTGCTCCTTCCTCAGGTGAATGGAGAGGTATGTTCCAGAAACATATATATATAGACAAAGTCAAAGATGCCAGACGATGCTTGGAATGCGAGTCTTTGCAGGTAATTAAGTCTTTACAGGTCCAGATGGAGAGTCTGGAGAGGGATAATCCCAGGTTAAAGGGGTGTGAATTCTCTCACGCCAGGATAGTTGGTAGTATTTTGCGAGTCCAGGTCAGATGGTGGGGGTGAATATAATGCAACATGAATCCAAGGTCCCGGTTGAGGCCGCACGCATGTGTGTGGAACTTGGCGATAAGTTTCTGCTCGGTGATTCTGCGTTGTCGCGTATTCCTGAAGGCCGCCTTGGAGAACGCTTACCCGGAGATCAGAGGCTGAATGCCCTTGACTGCTGAAGTGTTCCCTGACCGGAAGGCAACATTCCTGCCTGGCGATTGTCGCGCGATGTCCGTTCAACCGTTGTCACAGCGTCTGCATGGTCTCACTAATGTACCACGCCTCGGGACATTCTTTCCTGCAGTGTACGAGGTAGACAACATCGGCCGAGCCGCACAAGTATTTACCGCGTACCTGGTGGGTGGTGTTCTCACGTGTAATGGTGGTATCCATTATATATTTTGCCAATCTTCACCTATCACTGGCCCACTATCCAGACCTACTGCTCAAGGCACCCCGCCGCCAACACTACAGTGTAAATCTGCCCCCATTTCCAGGTCTCTTCGGCTTTGAGAAAGAGTCACCCAGACTCGAAACGTTAGCTGCCTTTTCTCTCCACAGATGCTACTAGACCAGAGATGTACTTCCTGAGGTTGTGAAAGAATTCCAAGTCTTTTCTTTTTTTTCTGTCATTAGACAATACAGCACAGGAACAGGCTGTTTGGCCCTCCTATCCTGTACCGGTCATACCAACCTTGGGCAAAACCCCTCAGCACTTCCTAGTGCCATATCCCATCCTATCCATGTATTTGTCGAGATGCCTTTTGAACGCCGGGGAGCATCACCGCCTGATCCTTTTGGCAGGCATGTTTTACAGCAGAGGCCAATAAGCTGCAAGAGAAGGTGCCCAATTTCCATTTGCCTGAACCCAGGCGAGTGCCCACATAAAAATAAGCAAACTCAGTGCAGACTGCGTGGCAAAGGACACCAAGCTCATTAGACAAAACACAGTCTTCCCATAGACTCGCTTGGCAGGAAGAATCAATCAACTGCTCGTCTGACATTACTTCTACTTAGAATCTCTGGAAAATGACCCTCCAACTGCTCGAGTGCAGCTGGGATTTGATGGAGTCAGAGAGACGGAGACTGCTGGCAGGTTTGAACGTGCACAGATCTGAACACTTAGCAAATTGAAGCTGAGCTCAGTGACTATATCCCACACTCTGACAAACATGGTGGATAATGTAAGCCATTACACAATGCCTCAGATCCATGTTGATTCCATTTTGTCATGCCGTGAGTAATTATAATTTATATGAAAAAAATCAATAACTTAAGATTGAAAATAATCTGGTGTGCAGGGCACAGAACTACAATAACCTGGTGTGCAGGGCACAGAACTACAATAACCTGGTGTGCAGGGCACAGAACTACAATAACCTGGTGTGCAGGGCACAGAACTACAATAACCTGGTGTGCAGGGCACAGAACTACAATAACCTGGTGTGCAGGGCACAGAACTACAATAACCTGGTGTGCAGGGCACAGAACTACAATAACCTGGTATGCAGGGCACAGAACTACAATAACCTGGTGCGCAGGGCACAGAACTACAATAACCTGGTATGCAGGGCACAGAACTACAATAACCTGGTGTGCAGGGCACAGAACTACAATAACCTGGTGCGCAGGGCACAGAACTACAATAACCTGGTGCGCAGGGCACAGAACTACAATATTAAACCAGGAACATTAGCACCATTCAAGCAGCTTCAGCATAATCTCATCCCCAGTGGGAAAGAGACCTGAGGCGGTGCTTATCCTGATCTCCCAATAGGCGGTGCTTTTTTCTATTTATTCGCGGATGAATAGGTTGCTGGCATTTGTCAGTTTGTTATTTCACAGGATGTGGGAGTCGCTCGTGAGACCAACAGTTATTGGCCATCGCTAATTGCCCTGGAGAAGGTGGTGGTGAGCTGCCTTCTTGAACCACTGCAGCCCATGTGGTGAAGGTACACCCACTGTGCTGTTAGGGAGGGAGTTCCAGAGTTTGGACCCATCGACAGTGACATACAGCGCCGGCCCTAGGGTTGTTGGCGCCCCGGGCAAGCTGAACTTCGGCGCCCTGGGGGGGGGGGGGGGCCAGAGGGGGGGTGGGGCCGAGGGGGGGCGGACCCGGGGGGGGGGGGGGGGGGGGGATCCGAGGGGAGGGCGGGGGGAGCGGACCCGAGGGGAGGGCGGGGGGAGCGGACCCGAGGGGAGGGCGGGGGGAGCGGACCCGAGGGGAGGGCGGGGGGAGCGGACCCGAGGGGAGCGGACCCGAGGGGAGGGCGGGGGGGCGCGGGGGGGGGGGGCGGACCCGAGAGGGGGGGGGGGGGGGGGGGGGGGGGGGGGGGGGCGGACCCGAGGGGGGGCGGGGGGACCGGGGGGGGGGGGGGGGGGGGGGGGGGGGAGTGCGGCCACACTGGGGGAGTGCGGCCACCGCGCATGCGCTGGTTGGCGCCGGCCCAACTGCGCATGCGCGGGACCTGAGTCTGGCGCCCCCTAGCACATGGCGCCCCGGGCGACTGCCCGAGTTGCCGGTGCCTTGAGCCGGCCCTGGTGACATAACCATGATATATTTCCAAGTCAGGATATTTCTATTGACATAGAAACATACGTAGACAATAGGAGGCCATTCGGCCCTTCAAGCCAGCTTCGCCATTCATTATAATCATGGCTGATCACTAAGTTCAATACCCTGATCCTACCTTCCCCCATATCCCCGATCCCTTTAGCCCCAAGTGCTAAATCTAATTCCTGCTTGAAATTACACAATGTTTTGGCCTCAACTATTTTTTGTGTTAGTGCATTCCACAGATTCACCACTCCCTGGGTGAAGAAATTTCTCCTCACCTCTTTCCTACAATGTTTTTAAAATAAATTTAGAGTACCCAATTCAATTTTTCCAATTAAGGGGCAATTTAGTGTGGCCAATCCACCTAGCCTGCACATTTTTGGGTTGTGGGGCGAAACCCACGCAGACACAGGAGAATGTGCAAACTTATCCTTAAACTATGACCCCTGGTTCTGGACTCTCCTACATCGGGAACCTTCTTTCTGAGTCTACTCTGTCTAATCCTGTTGGAATTTCATAAGTTTCTATGAGATCCCCTCTCATTCTTCTGAATTCTGATTAATATAATCCTAATAGACTTAATCTCCCCTGCATAGGACAGTCATGCCATCCCAGGAATCATCCTGGTAAACTTTCGCTGAACACCTCCATAGGAAGGACATCCTTCCTCAGATAAGGCCTGCCGTACAAGGAGAGATTGACTAGGTTAGGATTGTATTCGCTGGAGTTCAGAAGAATGAGGGGGGAATCTCATAGAAACCTATAAAATTCTAACAGGACTGGACAGGGTGGATGTAGGAAGGATGTTCCCGATGGTGGGTGTGTCCAGAACCAGGGGTCACAGTCTGAGGATATGGGGTAAAGCATTTCATAGAACATAGAACATACATTACAGCGCAGTACACGCCCTTCGGCCCTCGATGTTGCGCCGACCTGTGAAACCCTTCTAAAGCCCATCTACACTATTCCCTTATCGTCCATATGTCTATCCAATGACCATTTGAATGCGTTTAGTGTTGGCGAGTCCACTACTGTTGCAGGCAGGGCATTCCACGCCCTTACTACTCTCTGAGTAAAGCACCTACCTCTGACATCTGTCCTATATCTATCTCCTCTCAATTTAAAGCTATGTCCCCTCGTGCTGGACATCACCATCCGAGGAAAAAGGCTCTCACTGTCCACCCTATCTAATCCTCTGATCATCTTGTATGCCTCAATTAAGTCACCTCTTAACCTTCTTCTCTCTAACGACACCGAGATCTCTCTGCTTTCAGACAGAGATGAGGAGAAATCTCTTCACCCAGAGAGTGGTCGGCCTGTGGAATTCGTTACCACAGGAAGTAGCTGAGTCCAAAACACTGTTTTCAAGAAGCAGTTAGTACAGCATTTAGGGTGATGAGGATCAAAGGATATGGGGGAAAGTGGGATTAGACTATTGAGTCGGATGATCAGCCATGATTGTGATGAATGACACAGTAGCACAGTGGTTAGCACTGTTTCTTCACAGCACCAGGGACCCCGCTTCCGATTCCCAGTTTGGGTCACTTTCTGTGCGGAGTCTGCACGTTCTCCCCCATGTCTGCGTGGGTTCACCTGGGTGCTCCGGTTTCCTCCCACAAGTCCTGAAATACATGCTGTTAGGTGAATTGGATATTCTGAATTGTCCCTCTCCGAACAGACTCCGGCATGTGGCGACTAGGGGCTTTTCACAGTAACTTCATTGCAGTGTTAATGTAAGCCTACTTGTGACAATAATAATGATTATATAATAAAGATTATCAGTGACATTTAAGGACCATCTTGACAAACACATGAATAGGATAGGAATAGAGGGATACGGACCCCGGAAGGGGAGAAGATTTTAGTTTAGACGGGCAGCATGGTCGGCGCAGGCTTGGAGGGCCGAAGGGCCTGTTCCTGTGCTGTACTTTTCTTTGTTCTTTGTTATTATAATGGCAGAGCGGGCTTGAAGGGTCAAGTGGCCTCCTCCTGCTCCTATTTTTTCTATGTTTCTAAAAACTGCACACAATACTCCAGGTGTGGCCTCAACAGCGCCCTATACAATTTCAATACAACATCCCTATTCCTATACTCAAATCCTCTCGCTATGAAGGCCAACATACCATTTGCCTTCTTTACTGCCGGCTGTACCTGTGCATTTACTTTCAGCGACTGATGCACAAGGACATCAAGGTCTCGCTGAGTATCCACCTCTCTCAATTTACACCCATTCAAATAATAATCTCCCTTCCTATTTTCGCTACTGAAACGGATAACCTCACATTTATCCACATTATACTGCATCAGCCGTGCATGTACCCACTCACTCAGACTGTCCAAATTATGCTGAAGCATCTCTGCATCCTCCTCACAGCTCACCCCCCCCCCCCCCCCCACCCAACTTTAGAACAAGTTTAGTTGGATTATGTTCCTTTGACATCCAATAGTTTGGTCATACCTGGAATAGAACACTCCCAACATTGCCATCATAATTGCAGCAGGTAAGTGTCTGAACAGCTGGAAAGGAAGCTAGCACTATTATCAGCCTTCAACTTAACTCTCCAGGTTCTCCATTACCTCCCCTCAGCCAAACAGCACCTTTGCTGTACCGTGCTGGGGGCTTTATTGATTGGGAACTCTGCAATTGTGGACCAGTAGTGATCTAGCAGTGATATATCTCAGCTAAAATATTCTGTTTATGCTGTCATGAAGAACTGAGATTTGAATGAGCTACGTGAAGAAAGGGAGGGAGCAGAGTGAAGGGGAGGGAAATTGTGGCAGAACCGTGGCCTGGAATCACAACTCCTTTTGGAGTCGGATTAACTGCACTGCTGAAGACAGACACTGAGAGGAGCTCTATCACTCTCAAGGAGAAAAGAAAACTCCTGTGTCAGTTATCACAGATCACATGCAAACATATTCTGGCTGACAAGGGGGGAGCAACCTTAGCAGTTAAAGACTAAAACATTTCAACGATGAGAATATAATGAGAGCCAAGAGATAGTGGGGACACAATGGATAGAATTAAGAAATGTGATTTGAGACTAGTGGGAGTTAAAAGCGAGAAGTTGTAGATTGTATAAATGCAGAGATTAGAGAAGCATGTAGCAAAAGCAGAGTGGCTTAAAAAGGAGAGTTTTAACATTCATATAGACTGGGTGATGCAGACTGCCACATGTCAGAAAAATAGAGAATTCCTTCCGTGCGCCCGGAATAGAAGATTGAGCTCAACATTGTGTTGGAAAGGGAGAAACACTGAATAGTTACAACAATCCGAGATTGAGAGCAGACTGGCTTCACTGTGAAGAAGCAGGTGGTCCCGAGCTGCCAGGGTTTCACCCCCACAACCCAGAGATGTGCAGAGTAGGTGGATTGGCCACGCTAAATTGCTCCTTAATTGGAAAAAATAATTGGTTATTCGGAAAATATTTTGGAAAAGGGACGATCCATAGTAAACCACGCTCATACTGGATAAGGGTATGTTTTGTTCCTTGAAAAATATTAGACAGTTATATTATATGGCAATCTGACAATTTAATGTCACTTGTACAAATAACGCAAGATATTTTTAAAAATGGAATTCAAATTCTGAAATTGCCACAGTGGGATTGGAATTTGTACTCTCTGAATTACTCGGGCAGGAACAGATTATTACATCACCATAGCCAGAATTGGATAAAATACAAAATCACATCACTATCGGGTTTTCCAGATATGAAGCAGAATCGAGAGGGTGGAGAGAGAATTGTCCGTGCTTGCGACACAGGCTCTAGGACCTGGGACTACAGAATAAAAATTAGAACCACTTCTACACATAAAGGCTGAGGAAAGTTCACAATTCTCTTCCATAAAATGGCAGTCGGTAGATCCACTGTCAGTTTTATCTGAGGTGATTGAGGGATAGTATGCTGGAACTAATAGTTAGGCCACAGCTCGAGTAGTGTGTGCAGCTATGGTCACCCCATTACAAAGAGGATGGAATTACATTAGACAGGGTACAGAGATTCACAAGGATGCTGCCACCCAGGATTTGAAAGTTGCAGCTATGAGGAAAGATGGAGTTCTCTGTGGAACAGAGGGGGCGAGGCGGAGGATTTTATTAGAGGTGCACAAAATTGTTAGGGACCTGGATAAGGTGGATAGATAGAGCGATTTACTTTCACAGAGGTCGGTGACTTGGGGTCATAGATTTAAAGTGAATGGTAAAAGGAGAGAGGAGATGAGGAAAGCTTTTTCACCCAGGAGATTGTCGGGGTCTGGAACTCACTGCCTGAAAGGGTAATAAGAGTCAGAAGCACCTCAACTTATTTAAAAGGTGGATACGCATCTCAAGTGACGTAAGCTGCAGGGCTACGGATCAAATGCTGGGTTGGGGCTTTTCACGGTAAATTCATTGCAGTGTTAATATAAGCCTATTTGTGACAATAAAGATTATTTTTCAGTAGACGCAGACACAATGAGCCTCGTGGCCCCTCTCTGTGCCGTAAAGATTCTATTCTATATGGGACAAATGTGGACATATGGAGCTCGATCACAGATTTACTATGATTTCGTTGAATGGCAGGAGAGGCTATTTTTAAAAATGTTTCCAATTAAGGGGCAATTTTGCGTATCCAATCCACATGCCCCGCACATCTTTGGGTTGTGGGGACGAAACCCACACAACCACGGGGAGAATGCGCAAACTCCACACACAGACAGTCACCCAGGGCCAGGATCGAACCCGGGTCCTGGGTGCCGTGAGGCAGCAGTGCTAACGACTGTGCCACCGTGTCGCCCTATGGCAGAAGAGGCTTGAGGGGCCTGCTCCGGTTCCTATCTGTGTTGTTCTGTAGGATAAGACAGCCAGCCCTGTCTCCCATGTGGGACCTTGTCAAAAGCCTTGCTGAAGTCTGTGTAGACCACATCAACTGCACTACCCTCATCAATCCACAGTCTTATCTTCTCAAAAAATTCAATCAAATTAGTCAGACACAACCTTCCCGTAACAAATCCACGTTGACTGTGCTCGATTACTCTGTAACTATCTAAGTGACAGTTTATCAGTCTTTCAAAATTGATTCCAATAATTTACATACTACCGAGCTTAGAGTGACTGGCCTATAATTATTAAAATGCCTTCTACTGCTGACTTATTGTTTTTGCATTTCTCAGAGGTATATCTACATATTTGCTCTTCTTTCTCCCTCACACAGTTCACTGTCGACCTCCAAACAGTCACGTGACTGCCCCTTTTTTGTTCCTCAGGTTCAATCCATATGGCCTCACTTGATGAACCTTCTAACATATCAAATGCTAAGTCACATTTCTACTTTCCAGCAGGAGAAATCTCGCCCAACCTTCCAGTCTCTTCCTGATGGCCATTGTCAATCACCTTGGGATGTTATGCCTCATCGAAGTTGCTATGATGATGCATTGCATCAAAAGCTTTTAGTCATTAAGAACTCATTTGCCACTGTTTCAAATGTAGCTGCTTATCCAGGAAAATGCCAGAAATCGCACAGCAAGTGACAGCACATTAAATGTGCACTGGAAACTAATTAGAAACACTGAATCAGATGCATGAGATTCAAGCTATTAAGCATTGTTGATAGAGATTCATGAGTCTACTAGGATTGAAGTTACTTGGGCTGCATAGAATTTATAGAGGAGGCCGCCATTCGGCCCATCGAGTCTGCACCGGCTCGTGGAAAGAGCACCCAAGCCCACGCCTCCATCCTATCCGCGTAACCCAGTAACCCCACCTAACCTTTTTGGACACAAGGGCAAGTTATCGTGGCCAACCCACCTAACCTGTAGGTCTTTGGACCGTGGGAGGAAACTGGAGCACAGGAGGAAACCCACGCAGACATGGGAAGAACGTGCAGACTCCGCACCGACAGTAACCCAAGCCGGGAATCGGACCTGGGATCCTGGAGCTGTGAAGCAACAGTGCTAACCGCTGTGTTACCGGGCTGCCCCCAGAAGCAGTTTAACGTAGACAATTTTCTACCTCATCAATATTTTGACATAGACTCTCTCTTAATGTCGGAAAGACCAAGGAACTGATCATCGATTTCAGGAAGCACGGCATAACACACCCCATCATCTGCATCAATGGCTCTGAAGTGGAGATGGTCGATAGCTTTAGGTTCTTGGGAATCACCATCACCAACAGTCTGTCATGGTCCATTCACGTTGAGGCAACAGTCAAGAAAGCCCAACAATGTCTCTACTTCCTACGGAAGCTAAAGAAATTCGGCATGTCTGCATCAACTTTCACAAACTTCTACAGATGTGCCACAGAGAGCATCCTATCCGGCTGCATCACAGCCTGGTATGGCAACTGCTCGGCCCAAGGTTGCAAGAAACTGCAGAGTGCACTGGGACTGCGGCGCTGAGGACCCGGGTTCAAATCCCAGCCCTGGGTCACTGTCTGTGTAGAGTTTGCACATTCTCCTCATGCCTGCGTGGGTTTCACCCCCACAACACAAAGAAGTGCAGGTTAGGTGGATTGGCCACGCTAAATTGCCCCTTAATTGGAACAAAAAATAATTGGGTACTCTTAAAATTAAAAAAAAAACATAAAAAAAAATAAACTGCAGAATGTGTTTAACTCAAACTTGCCACCCTCCCATTGATTCTGTCTACCCCTCCCGCTGCCTCAGGAAGGCAGGCAGCATTATCACAGACCCCTCCCACCCAGGCATTGCCTTCTTCCAGACCCTTCCATCAGGCAGAAGGTACAGAGGTCTGAAGACCCACACATCCAGACATAGGAACAGCTTCTTCCCCACAGCTACAAGACTCCTCAACAACTCCCCCTCGGACTGATCTGTTCCCTGTAAGAACACTATTCACGACGCCCTATGCTGCTCTTGCTCATGTATTTGCTTTGTTTGGCCCCTTGTTCTGCACTGTAACCAATCACTGTTGATGTACCATCTGTCAATGTTCTCTGTTGATTATTCCCTCTGTCTACTATGTACGTACTGTGTACGTTCCCTTCGCCGCACAAATACGTTTCACTGTACTTTGGTACGTGACGATAAATCAAATCAAATCAATGAATGTCTTAAAGACACTAAACCCAGAGAATAGTTTCTATACCACGAGGAAGAATGGCAATGTTGCAGCCCACCTCATACGGTCTACATATAAAATAAAGCAATTGCTTTCAATCAGGAGAGTTACAGAAGGTAAGTGCATAAGTACAGCAGGCGGTAAAGGAGGCAAATGTTATGTTGACCTTCATTGCGAGAGGTGTCGAGTACAGGAGCAGGGATGTCTTGCTGCAATTATACAAGGCCTTAGTGAGGCCACACCTGGAATAGTGTGCGCAGTTTTGGTCTCCTTATCTGAGGACGGATGTTTTGGTTATAGCGGGAGTGCAGAGAAGGTCTAGCAGACTGATTCTTTGGCTGGTGGGACTGACAGGGCAGCACGGTGGCGCAGTGGCTTAGCCCTGTTGCCTCACGGCGCCGAGGTCCCAGGTTCGATCCCGGCTCTGGGTCACTGTCAGTGTGGAGTTTGCACATTCTCCCCGCGACTGTGTGGGTTTCACCCCCACAACCCAAAGATGTGCAGGGTAGGTGGATTGGCCATGCTAAATTGCCCCTTAATTGGGAAAATGAATTGGGTACTCTAAATTTAAAAAAAAAAAATCTACCTCACAACAGCATTGCAAATTGATGAATCTATTGGATCAGAAACAACACGCTGCCAAGAATGCTCCATTCTTACTCCAAGAATTGAATTTCAATTATCTCTGTTGGCACTTGGATGTAGCTTGTAATTAGGATGTGACCATCCCACCACCACGACACTCACCCTCTTCCCTGCATTTCTCTCTCCAAAGCAGGTTATCCTCAGCCAAGATGCGCCAATACCGACAAGTCTGTGCTGCCCGCAGCAGGTCCCTTGGCTCCAGAAATGACAGGACGTAGAGTGCCAGCTGAAAGGCAGAAACACACGACACTGTAAAACTGCTCCAAACAAGCTGCTGATTGCAGATACTGGGGGAAATCGAGAGGAGTATTGAGAACAAAGAAAGGTACAGCACAGTAACAGGCCCTTCGGCCCTCCAAGCCTGCACCGACCATGCTGCCCGTCCAAACTAAAATCTTCTACACTTCCGGGGTCCGTATCCCTCTATTCCCATCCTATTCATGTATTTGTCAAGATGCCCCTTAAATGTCACTATCGTCCCTGCTTCCACTACCTCCTCCGGCAGCGAGTTCCAGGCACCCACTACCCTCTGTGTAAAAAAACTTCCTTCGCACGTCTGCTCTAAACATTGCCCCTCGCACCTTAAACCTATGCCCCCTAGTAATTGACCCCTCTACCCTGGGAAAAAGCTTCCGACTATCCACTCTGTCTATGCCCCTCATAATTTTGTAGACCTCTATCAGGTCGCCCCTCAGCCTCCGTCGTTCCAGTGAGAACAAACCGAGTTTATTCAACCTCTCCTCATAGCTAATGCCCTCCATACCAGGCAACATCCTGGTAAATCGCTCCTGCACCCTCTTCAAAGCCTCCACATCCTTCTGGTAGTGTGGCGACCAGAATTGAACACTATACTCCAAGTGTGGCCTAACTAAGGTTCTATACAGCTGCAGCATGACTTGCCAATTCTTATACTCAATGCCCTGGCCAATGAAGGCAAGCATGAGGTAGGTTCTTTACACAGAGTGGTAGGTGTGTGGAATGCACGGCCAGCAGAGGTGGTGGAGGCAGAGTCATTAGGGACATTTAAGCGAATCTTAGACAGGCACATGGACAGCAGTAAATTGAAGGGGTGTAGGTTAGGTTGATCTTAGATTAGGATAAATGGTTGGCACAACATCGTGGGCTGAAGGGTCTGTACTGCGCTGTAATGTTCTATGCCGTATGCTTTCTTGGCTAGCTTCTCCACCTGCATTGCAATTTCCAATGAACTGTGGACTCAGATCCCTCTGCCTATCAATACTCTTCAAGAGTTCGGTCATTTACTGTATATTTCCCATCTATATTAGACCTTCCAAAATGCATTACCTCACATTTGTCCAAATTAAACACCATCTGTTATCTCTCCGCCCAAATCTCCAACCGATCGATACGCTGCTGTAGCCTCTGACAGTCCTCATCACCATCTGCAATTCCATTAACCTTTGTGTCGACGCAAACCAACTAATCTGACCTGTTCCTCCAAATCATTTATGTATACTACAAATAGTAAAGATCCCAGCGCTGATCCCTGTGGAACACCACTAGTCACAGCCCTCCATTCAGAAAAGCACCCTTCCACTGCTACCCTGTCTTCTGTGACCGAGCCAGTTCAGTATTCATCTTGCCTGCTCACCTCTGATCCTGTGTGACTTCACCTTCTGTACCAGTCTGACATGAGGCACCTTGCCAAAGGTTTTACTGAAGTCCGTTTAGACAACATCCACTGTCCTACCTTTAATAATCATCTTCATCAGTTCCTCGTAAAACTCAATTAAGTTAGTGAGACACGACCTCCCCTTCACAAAAGCCGTGCTGCCTCAATGACCTTCTCTGCTATCCCCTGCCCCAAGAAAATCTATCAAACGTAGCATCCAAATTCCGGAGTCGGGAGGAAAGAGAAGAGACCCCAAAAGTGAGAGTGGGAGGGAAAGGAGGGAGAATAGAGACTCAGAGAGACGACAGACAGAGAGAGGGGGTGCGGCGGGAAAACAGAGAGAAAGGGGGCCACAGCCGAGAAGGGGGGTGTACACACGATGAGAGGGGCGGGGGGGGGGGGGGGGGGAACAAGGCCGAGAGAGACAGGGGAGAGCGGCGGAGACAGGGGAGAGCGGGCGGGAGACAGGGGAAGCGGGCGGGAGACAGGGGAGCGGGCGGGAGACGGGAGAGCGGGCGGGACAGGGAGAGCGGGCGGGAGACAGGGGAGACGGGCGGGAGCAGGGGAAGCGGGGCGGGACAGGGAGAGCGGGCGGAGACAGGGGGAGCGGGCGAGACAGAGGCGGGGGACAGGAGAGCGGGCGGGACAGGGAGAGCGGGCGGAGACAGGGAGGAGCGGGCGGGAGACAGGGAGAGCGGCGGGACAGGGGAGACGGGGGAGACAGGAGCGGCGGAAGGGGAGAGCGGGCGGGAGACAGGGGAGCGCGGGAACGGGGAGAGCGGCGGGAGACAGGGAGAGGGCGAGACCGGGGCGGGCAGGGAGACAGGGGAGAGCGGGCGGGAGACAGGGAGAGCGGGCGGAGACAGGGGAGAGCGGGCGGGAGACAGGGAGAGCGGGCGGGACGGGAGACGGGCGGGAGACAGGGAGAGCGGGCGGGAGACAGGAGAGGCGGGGGGAGACAGGGGAGAGCGGGCGGGAGACAGGGGAGAGCGGGCGGGAGACAGGGGAGAGCGGGCGGGAGACAGGGGAGAGCGGGCGGGACAGGGGAGCGGGCGGGAGACAGGGGAGAGCGGGCGGGAGACAGGGAGAGCGGGGCGGGAGACAGGGGAGAGCGGCGGGAGACAGGGGAGAGCGGGCGGAGAAGGGGGAGCGGGCGGAGACAGGGGAGAGCGGGCGGGAGACAGGAGACGGCGGGAGACAGGGTAGAGCGGGCGGGCAGGGGAGAGCGGGGGAGACAGAGGCGAGCGGGCGGGAGACAGAGGCGAGCGGGCGGGAGACAGAGGCGAGCGGGCGGGAGACAGAGGCGCGCGGGCGGGAGACAGAGGCGAGCGGGCGGGAGACAGGGAGAGGGCGGGAGACAGGGAGAGAGCGGGAGACAGGGCGGGAGAGCGGGCGGGAGACAGGGCGGGAGAGCGGGCGGGAGACAGGGAGGCGGGAGACAGGGCGGGAGACAGGGAGAGCGGGCGGGAGACGGGCAGGGCGAGCAGGGAGAGCGGGCGGGAGACGGAGGCGAGCGGGCGGGAGACAGAGGCGAGCGGGCGGGAGACAGGCGCGCGGGCGGGACAGGGAAGCGGCGGGAGACAGGGGGGAGCGGGCGGGAGACAGGGGAGAGCGGGCGGGAGACAGGGGAGAGCGGGCGGGAGACAGGGGAGCGGCGGGAGACAGGGGAGAGCGGCGGGAGACAGGGGAGCGGGCGGGAGACAGGGAGAGCGGGCGGGAGACAGGGGAGAGCGGCGGGGGACAGGGGAGAGCGGGCGGGAGACAGGGGCGAGCGGGCGGGAGACAGGGAGAGCGGGCGGGAGACAGGGGAGAGCGGGCGGGAGACAGGGGAGAGCGGGCGGGAGACAGGGGAGAGCGGGCGGGAGACAGGGGAGCGGGCGGGAGACAGGGGAGAGCGGGCGGGAGACAGGGGAGAGCGGCGGGAGACAGGGGAGAGCGGGCGGGAGACGGGGAAGCGGGCGGGAGACAGGGGAGACGGGCGGGAGACAGAGGCGCGCGGGCGGGAGACAGGGATAGCGGGCGGGAGACAGGGGAGAGCGGCGGGGAGACAGGGGAGAGCGGGCGGGACAGGAGAGCGGGCGGGAGACAGGGAGAGCGGCGGGAGACAGGGGAGAGGGGCGGGAGACAGGGGAGAGCGGCGGGAGACAGGGAGAGCGGGCGGAGCCGGGGAGCGGGCGGGAGACAGAGGCGCGCGGGCGGGAGACAGAGGCGAGATACATGGACAGAGAGACGGATAGAGAGAAGTCTTCCAGATTTCCACAACCATTTCTGTGAACGAGCACCGCCGATAATCATGGAATTTCGTGCAGGAGGCCGCCATTAGCCCATCAAGTCTGTACCGCCTTGGGAAAGAGCATCGTACTTTGGCCACACAAGTGATCAACAATTTTAAGGTTATGCTCCCTTTGTTCTCTACCTCATCAGAGGAAATATATTTTCCGATCTATCCCACCAAAACCTTCAATTGTCTCAAACATCTCAATCAGGTCATTCCTCTACATCTATATTTGAGGGAATACAAGCCACCTGATCTTCAAATGTAACCTTTTAGTTCTAGACTGCTGATGGCTTGGTAACAGAGCATGATTAATGAATCTACAAGATGTCAGAGCTGAAGAAAGGCGGGGATTATGGACATCATGGCCATCAGGCTTGTGGGTGTTGAACAAACTGAATCTTGCATCAGTCGAGTGATAGAGGAGGGGTAATGGGGAAATGAAAAGCACTGACCACCTGCAGATACAAATTTACTTCAGCAATTCACAGGGAATAAAACAGGGAACAAACCTGGTCAAGCAGTGATCAGCTTTACTGGGCAGAGCCAATTTATTTCAGTATGTGATGTGAAAGCAATAGTCTCGCTCATGCTGTGCATCAGCAGCTCACAAGTGCTGATGCCCACGTCAACACGTACCTCTTTTGGAAGGAGGGAGATGAAGTCACGCTGGAACTGAGGCTCAATGACCTGCATCATGTATTTGATCTGAGAAGTTTCGCAGCGATCAATCAGCTCATCCAATGCCAGCAGTTTCTCAGGACCACTCCACTTCTGTGGAAATAAAAAACAATACTCCAGTTCTCTGCCTGAACAGCCAGTTACAAGTTTGCTTGTAGTAAGTACACCCCAATGGAGAGCAGGTCAGAGATGGAGCTATGACACCGGTCCGACCCACTCACATTGTGCGTGGGGAGTGCAGATTGGCCAATTTATTCAAATCATGGTCAATTAATTGGAATGCGTTTCCGTTCACCTCTCCCATTCCCAGTACTTCAGAAATCAATGACTCTTTTCGGAATAGAAACATAGAAAATAGGAGCAGGAGGAGGCCGTCATTATCATGGCTGATCATCCAACTCAATAGTCTAATCCCACTTTCCCCCAGATCCTTTGATCCCCTTCACCCTAAATGCTCTATCTAACTGCTTCTTGAAAACATACAATGTTTCGGCCTCAACTCCTTCCTGTGGTAATGAATTCCACAGGCCGACCACTCTCTGGATGAAGAAATGTCTCCTGATCTCTGTCCTAAATGGTCTACCCCGAATCCTCAGACTGTGACCCCGGTTCTGGACACACCCACCATCGGGAACATCCTTCCTGCATCTACCCTGTCCAGTCCTGTTAGAATTTTATAGGTTTCTATGAGATTTCCCCCTCATTGTTCTGAATTCCAGCGAGAACAATCCTAACCGATTCAATCTCTCCTCACACATCAGTTCCGCCATCCCAGGAATCAGCCTGGTAAACCTTCCCTGCTCTCCCTCCATAGCAACAACATCCTTCCTCAGATAAGGACACCAAAACTACACACAATGTTCCAGGTGTTTTTTTTAAATTTGTTTACCTGTGTGGGTGTTGCTGGTTAGGCCAGCATTTATTACCCATCCCTAGTTGCCCTTCAGAAGGTGGTGGTGAGCTGCCTTCTTGAACCGCTGCAGTCCTTGTGCTGCTGGGGAGGGAGTTCCAGGATGTTGCCCAGTGACAGTGAAGGAATGGCGAGAATATTTCCAAGTCAGGGTGGTGAGTGACTTGGAGGGGGGTTCCCAGGTATCTGATGCTCTTGTCCTTCTAGATGGTAGGGGTCGTGTGTTTGGAAGGTGCTGTCTAAGGAACCTTGGTGAGTTACTGCAGTGCATCTTGTAGATGTTACACACGGCTGCCACTGTTTGTCGGTGGCGGAGGGAGTGAATGTTTGTGGAAGGGGAGCAATCAAGTGGATTGCTTTGTACTGGATGGTGTCGAGCTTCTCGAGTGTTGGAGCAGCGCTCATCCAGGTAAGTGGAGAGTATTCCATTACACTCCTGACTTATGCCTTGTAGATGGTGGACAGGCTTTGGGGGGGTCAGGAGGTGAGTTACTCGGCGTAGGATCCTAGCCTTTGACCTGGCCTGGTAGCCACAGTATTAATATGGTTGGGTCCAGCTCAGTTTCTGATCAATGGTAACCCCCAGGATGGTGACTGTGGGAGATTCAGCGATGGTAATGCCATTGAATGTTAAGGGGGCAGTGGTTAGATCCTCTCTTGTAGGCAATGGTCATCGCCAGGCACTTGCGTGGCGTGAATGTAACTTGCCACTTGTCAGCCCAAGCCTGGATATTGTCCAGATCTTGCTGCATTTGGGCATGGACTTCTTCATTATCTGAGGAGTCGCTAATGGTGCTGAACATTGTGCAGTCATCCACAAACATCCCCACTTCTGACCTTATGATGGGAGGTCATTGATGAAGCTCGTTGGGCCGAGGAGCAAGGCATCACTGCTTCTGCACTCAAATCCTTTCATAATGAAGGCCAACATACCATTTGCTTACTTTACCAGCTGCACTGCATTGGAGGGCCAAGACAGTGAGCATCTGTGGGTGATTTCTCCAGGATGGTATCACAGGAGGACCTGATCGATCCTCATTCACAGTTGTTGTACATAATTCATAGAGATGACAATACTGGTCAGGGGTACAAACAATAGTTGCTTTTTCATCTCTCTTGATCGGGATAGCAGAGGTGAATTGCATCAAGCCTATTGCCAACTCAACACAGAGTTTACTGCTACACGAGGCTGTACCTTCACTGTGAGACCCAGCTTCACCTTTAAAGGTCTCAACCTCTTGAACAAGCGTTTAATACTATTGCTCCCATGCAGAACTTCACACGGGATTGGAAAAGAAAGTAGGATTTGCATCAGCTATCCTCCACAATTTCACAACAAACGTTTACTTCCTCATGACTTGTTGTCATCATAAAGGTTGGCAGTACAGCATCTGTTTCACATTCCAGATACCAACGGTTTGACGAATTGCTGAGATTTCCATCTGCTTAGAATGGTCATGAAATGGCTTCTGTTCCAAGACATATCTGATTAAAAGTGCCTCCCTCCAGAGAGAAATGACCAAGGTGGACAAGGTCTTCCATGCTTTCGATATTAATAATCATCACTGCTTTCAACTGTGAGAATCAAGACATGTGGAAGATGGAGTTCAGAAGACCCAACGGGTAAAAAGCTCACACTAAGTAGTCATAACAGCATAAAACCGGCAAGCAGAAGGCTGTGAAATTTAAAAAAATGAAAATCGCTTATTGTCACGAGTAGGCTTCAATGAAGTTACTGTGAAAAGCCCCTAGTCGCCACATTCTGGCGCCTGTCCGGGGAGGCTGGTACGGGAATCGAACCGTGCTGCTGGCCTGCTTGGTCTGCTTTAAAAGCCAGCGATTTAGCCCAGTGAGCTAAATCAGCCTCTGATGAGAGAGGTCAAAAGGAGAGACAGGTCAGAGACGACAATGAATCACATATCAGAGCTCAAGGTAGTTTGTCCAAGTGTTTTTTAAAAATTTGTTCATGCCCCTCTGTAATTGCCTTCAAAAAGGTGGCTGAACCACTGCAGCCTGTGCCGTGTACATCACAGTGCTGAGGGGAAAGTGGGCCCACTGCAGCCTGTGCCGTGTACATCACAGTGCTGAGGGGAAAGTGGGCCCACTGCAGCCTGTGTCGTGTACATCACAGTGCTGAGGGGAAAGTGGGCCCACTGCAGCCTGTGCCGTGTACATCACAGTGCTGAGGGGAAAGTGGGCCCACTGCAGCCTGTGCCGTGTACATCACAGTGCTGAGGAAAGTGGGCCCACTGCAGCCTGTGTCGTGTACATCACAGTGCTGAGGGGAAAGTGGGCCCACTGCAGCCTGTGCCGTGTACATCACAGTGCTGAGGGGAAAGTGGGCCCACTGCAGCCTGTGCCGTGTACATCACAGTGCTGAGGGGAAAGTGGGCCCACTGCAGCCTGTGCCGAGTACATCACAGTGCTGAGGGGAAAGTGGGCCCACTGCAGCCTGTGCCGTGTACATCACAGTGCTGAGGGGAAAGTGGGCCCACTGCAGCCTGTGCCGTGTACATCACAGTGCTGTGAGGAAAGTGGGCCCACTGCAGCCTGTGCCGTGTACATCACAGTGCTGAGGGGAAAGTGGGCCCACTGCAGCCTGTGCCTTGTACATCACAGTGCTGTGAGGAAAGTGGGAACACTGCAGCCTGTGCCGTGTACATCACAGTGCTGTGAGGAAAGTGGGCCCACTGCAGCCTCTGTAGTGTACATCACAGTGCTGAGGGGAAAGTGGGCCCACTGCAGCCGCTGTAGTGTACATCACAGTGCTGAGGGGAAAGTGGGCCCACTGCAGCCTGTGCCGTGTACATCACAGTGCTGAGGGGAAAGTGGGCCCACTGCAGCCTGTGCCGTGTACATCACAGTGCTGAGGGGAAAGTGGGCCCACTGCAGCCTGTGCCGTGTACATCACAGTGCTGTGAGGAAAGTGGGAACACTGCAGCCTGTGCCGTGTACATCACAGTGCTGTGAGGAAAGTGGGCCCACTGCAGCCTGTGCCGTGTACATCACAGTGCTGAGGGGAAAGTGGGCCCACTGCAGCCTCTGTCGTGTACATCACAGTGCTGAGGGGAAAGTGGGACCACTGCAGCCTCTGTCGTGTACATCACAGTGCTGTGAGGAAGGTGGGATGGTATCAGGGTTTGGACCCAGTGCCAGTGATGGAAAGCCAACAGATTTCAAGGTTGGAATGTTGAATCACTTGGAGGGAAACTTGCAAGTGATGGTGTTCGCATGTATCTGCATCCGTTGTCCATCTAGGTGGACAAGGACAAAATGTCCTTGGCAGACAGGATTAAGGAGAATCCCAAGGCACTTCATACATATATTAGGAACAAGAGAGTAGCTAGAGAAAGAGCTGGTCCACTCGAGGACAAAGGAGGGAAATTGTGTCAAACCAGAGGAAGTAGATGAGGTCCTTAATGAGTATTTTGCATCAGTATTCACAAAGGAGAGGGACACGTTGATTGGTGGCGTCTCAGAGGGTTGTGTTATTAGGAGGGAGGAAGTGTTAGGTGTGTTAATAAGCATTAAGGTAGACAAATGGACCAGATTGCATCTATCCCAGATTACTGAGTGGGGCAAGAGATGAAATCGCTGGGCCTCTGACAGAAATCTTGGTTTCCTCATTTGCCACAGATGAGATCCCAGAGGATTGGAGGGTAGCCAATGTTGTACCGTTATTTAAGAAAGGTTGCAAGGATAATCAAGGTAATTATAGGCCAGTGAGCTTGACGTCAGTGATAGCGAAATTGTTGGGAAAGATTCTCAGAGATAGGATCTATGCACATTTGGAAGTGAATGGTCTTATTAGCGACAGACAGCATGGTTTTGTCAGAGGGCGGTCATGTCTCACTAATTTGACTGAATGTTTTTGAGGAGGTGAGAGAAATGATTGACGAGGAAAGGGGTGGACTTTAGTAAAGAATTTGATAAGGTGCAAAAGATTAGATCATATGGAGTCAGAGGTGAACTAGCTGGATGGATCCAGAACTGACTTGGCCATAGAAGACAGAGGGTAGCAGTGGAAGGGTGGTTTTCCAAATGGAAGTCTGTAACTAGTGGTGTTCAGCAGGAATCAGTACTGGGACCTCTGCTCTTTGTAATTTATATAAATGACGTGGAAGAAAATGGAGCAGGTCTGATTAGCAAGTTTGCGGATGATACTAAGATTGCAGGAGTTATGGATAGTGATGAAGATTGTCAGAGAATACAGCAGGATATAGATAGGCTGCAAAATTGGGCAGAGAAATGGCAGATGGAATTTAACCTTGCAAATATGAGGTGATGCATTTTGGTAGATCCAGTTCAGCTGGGAACTGTAAAATAAATGGCAGAACCATCAGGAGCATAGAGACACAGAGAGATCTGGGCATGTAGGTCCACAGATCCTTAGAAGTGGCAGCACAGGTGGAAATGGTGGTAAAGAAAGCATATGGCATGCTTGCCTTCATAGGGCGGGGTGTAGAGTATAAAGGCTCGAGAATTATGTTACAGTTATGTAGAACGTTGGTTAGGCCACATTTGGAATACGGTGTCCATTTCTGGTCACCGCACTATCAGAAGGACGAGGAGGCTTTGGAGAGAGTGCAAAAAAGGTTTACCAGGGTGCTGCCTGGTATGGAGGGTATTAGCTATGAGGAGAGACTGAATAAACTGGGATTTTTCTCCCTAGAGAGAAGTCTATAAAATTATTAGGGGTATAGATAGGGTGAACAGTTGGGAGGCTTTTTCCCAGGGCGGAAATGACAATTACAAGGTATGGGGGGGGGGTTTCAGTCGAGATGTGCAGGGGAATGTTTTTTACACAGAGAATGGTGGTGGCCTGGAATGCGCTGCCAAGTGAGGTGGTTGAGGCAGATACGTTAGCGACCTTTCAGACTTATCTGGTTAGGCACATGAACAGACGGAGTATAGAAAGATACAGACGGTTGGTCTCGATAGGGCACGTGATCTGCACAGGCCTGGAGGGCCAAAGGGCCATCCTGTGCTGTGCTGTCAAATAAGTCTTGCTGAGTCTGCACAGTGCATCTTGTAGATGACTGTGATGAATTTGGGAATTTCAGGTATATTGTATCACATGTATTTGGTACAGTAAGGGTTAAAAGCCTGGGACAGTGTGTCTGACTGCTGCAGTCATGTTTGTAAACAAATCTGGTTTGAAAGACGGCCTGGTTTGTGAAGTCAGGTGCAATTAAAACATCCAAAAGTTTGGGCTAACAGACTTCCATTTTATATCAAGATGGACCCCTGGGGAGTAGGTAATTAGAGACATTGCGTTCAGCTGAGTGAGAGGAGGTAGTTAACGCGAGGTGCCGGGGCTGAAGCAGTCAGATGTTGTGGATTCAGTTCAGTTTCAGATTGGGTTGTGACCAGATGTGAAACGGTTGCTGATTCAGTTAAAGATCTGTCTGCAGACAGACTAGCGGTTTCTTTCCAAGCAGTTCCGTTAGTTTTTAGCTGGAAGGCAAGCTGAGAAGGTTCTGAAGAAAGGCAGCTAGATATTCTGCATTATTCTGACAGGGGGGCCAGGTCGCTTTCTTTCAAGCAGACTCAAGATCTCTCTTTCTCAAAGTGGAGTATCCGAGACATCTCTGTACAGTAAGTATTCCTGAGCCTGCTAACTGTATTTAAAAGTGGATTGCGACCTGAGGTGGTTTTGTTGTTTTAGTGGGAATAAAGATAGCATTTAAGGGTTATTGTTTCACAGTAATTATTAACATCGTTTGAGGGTTAATTGTAAGCTATTTACTTGTGTGGTGTGAAAGATATTTTAATACTGTGTTAGTAATGAAGTTTGTTTTAATATTCCACATCCCTATTTTGCAAAATCACTCCTGGAGCGAGGAATCCTTTCCTCCCAGTCTTACAAAATTAAAATAAAATATTGGGGTTTCTATCCAGTATCCTAGCAACTGTTGGGGTCTGGTCCGGAATCGTAATAACACATTACTGCCAATGTGTGTTGGTGGTGAAGGCAATGGCTGTTTAAGATGTCGGATGGAATGCTGATCAAGTGGGCTGGTTTGTCCTGGTTGAACTTATTGAGCTATGTTGGAGACACAATCATCCAGCTCAGTGGAGTATTTTATCACATTCCTGACTTGTGCCTTGCACATAGTGATCAGGCTTTGGGGAGAGATCAGACGGTGAATTACATATCACAGAATACTAAAACTCTGACCCATTATTTATTCATACAGTATTTATATATCACTTAAGCTTAGTCGTGACCCCCAGGATATTGATTGTGGAGGATCTAGCCAATGTAAGGTTGTGAATGTCAAGGGAAGATAGTTAAAACAATCTTGGAGATGGTTATTGCCTGATACTCATGCAATACAAATGTCAGCCGCCACTTATCAACCCAGACCTGCGGTTGCTCCGGTTTTCCTGCATGCAAGCAACAAAACTGCTTCAGTATCTAAGGAGTTGCAAATGCAACTGAACACTCTGCAATTACCAGCAAACATCCCCATGATGGACAGAAGATCATTGATGAAGCCGTCAAGGTGTTTGGATCTAGAATATAACACTGAGGAGCTTCCACATCTTTCTTTGTTCTGGAAAAGGCAACATCTAGTGCTTTATTTTCCACTAATACCCATTGAATTTCACAAGCATTCCTTGATACCAGATTTTTGTCAAATGTTGCCTTATTGTCCGGACATCAACTTTCACCCCACCTCTGGGTTTCAGTTCTCTTGTCCATGTTTGGAGTTAGGCTGTAACGAGGTCTGGGCTGAATGAGCCAGGCAGAACCCAAACTGATCAGTAAACAGGTAATTGGGGAGTTAGTGTAGGTTATTTTATATTTCATAGAACATAGAACATAGAACATTACAGCGCAGTACGGGCTCTTCGGCCCTCGATGTTGCTCCGACCTGTGAAACCATCTGAAGCCTATCTGACCTACACTATTCCATTTTCATCCATATGTCTATCCAGTGACCACTTAAATGCCCTTAAAGTTGACGAGTCTACTATTGTTGCAGGCAGGGCGTTCCACACCCCTACTACTCTCGGAGTAAAGAAACTGCCTCTGACATCTGTCCTATATCTACCACCCCTCAATTTAAAGCTATGTCCCCTCGAGTTGTTCATCACCATCCGAGGAAAAAGACTCTCACTGTCCACCCTATCTAACCCTCTGACTATCTTATATGTCTCTATTAAGTCACCTCTCAGCCTTCTCCTCTCTAACGAAAACAACCTCAAGTCCCTGAGCCTTTCCTCGTAAGACCTTCCCTCCATACCAGGCAACATCCTAGTAAATCTCCTCTGAACCCTTTCCAAAGCTTCCACATCCTTCCGATAATGTGGTGACCAGAACTGCACGCAGTACTCCAGGTGCGGCCGCACCAGAGTTATGTACAGCTGCAGCATGACCTTGTGGCTCCGAAACTCAATCCCCCTGCTGATAAAGGCTAGCACACCATATGCCTTCTTAACAGCCCTATTAACCTGGGTGGCAACTTTCAGGCATTTATGTACCTGGATGCCGAGATCTCTCTGTTCATCTACACTACCAAGAATCTTGCCATTAGCCCAGTACTCTGCATTCCTGTTACTCCTTCCAAAGTGAACCACCTCACACTTTTCCGCATTAAACTCCATCTGCCACCTCTCAGCCCAGCTCTGCAGCTTATCTATGTCCCTCTGTATCCTATAACATCCTTCAGCACTATCCACAACTCCACCGACCTTCGTGTCATCTGGAAATTTACTAACCCATCCTTCTACACCCTCTTCCAGGTCATTTATAAAAATGACAAACAGCAGTGGCCCCAAACAGATCCTTGCGGTACACCACTAGTAACTGAACTCCAGGATGAACATTTGCCATCAACCACCACCCTCTGTCTTCTTTCAGCTAGCCAATTACTGATCCAAACCACTAAATCACCTTCAATCCCATATTTCCTTATTTTCTGCAATAGCCTACCGTGGGGAACCTTATCAAACGCCTTACTGAAATCCATATACACATCAACCGCTTTACCCTCATCCACCCGTTTGGTCACCTTCTCAAAAAACTCAATAAGGTTTGTGAGGCATGTCCTACCCTTCACAAAACCGTGTTGACTATCCCTAATTAACTTGTTCTTTTCAAGATGATTATAAACCCTATCTCTTATAACCTTTTCCAACATTTTACCCACAACCGAAGGCACACAGGTCTATAATTACCAGGGTTGTCTCTACTCCCCTTCTTGAACAAGGGGACAACATTTGCTATCCTCCAGTCTTCCGGCACTATTCCTGTCGACAAAGACGACATAAAGATCAAGGACAAAGGCTCTGCAATCTCCTCCCTGGCTTCCCAGAGAATCCTAGGATAAATCCCATCTGGCCCAGGGGACTTATCTATTTTGACATTTTCCAAAATTGCTAACACCTCCTCCTTTTGAACCTCAATTCCATCTAGCCTGGTCGACTGAACCTGAGTGTTCTCCTCGACAACATTGTCTTTCTCCAGTGTAAACACTGACGAAAAATATCCATTTAACGTTTCCCCTATCTCCTCTGATTCCACACACAACTTTCCACTACTATCCTTGATTGGCCCTAATCTTACTCTAGTCATTCTTTTGTTCCTGATATACCTATAGAAAGCGTTAGGATTTTCCTTGATCCTATCCGCCAATGACTTTTCGTGTCCTCTCCTTGCTCTTCTTAACTCTCCCTTTAGGTCCTTCCTGTTTGTTTATGGTGGGGGTCTCAGGAACTGGTCCATGCTGGCTGAAGGTGGTTTCAAATGTTGTCTGCACTCATGTTGAGTTGTCATGGAGGATGGAGAGGCACGCACGCGCACACGCGTACACACACACCTGTGTGCGTCTTTCTGCCCACCCCATCCCCAAGTTGATTCTGCTGTGTACATACCTGGAACATGCCAAGCCATTCCTGAAGATCTGATGGAGGCGCCACTGAAGTAATCCGTCTCCGATGCTGGCCTGGGATGTTGCCATTCCGTAGATCTCCAAATGTCGTGGCCGTATTTATGCAGGGAGATAGAGAGCTGTCAGCAAGGGAAACAGAGAAGTGACTGATCCCCAGGTTGGATATATTTCTTTATAATGGTTGAACAGCATTTTACATCAAAGGCGAGGCCTCAGGAATGCCTCACATGGGTGAAGGAAATGCTATCAATTGACAAGTTTAAATCACATGTCTGGGGCATGAGAGGAGCTTAATTGGCAGCTGACCCACGCTGTCTGTGCCCCGGGAGGCCATATGGATGGACATTTACTCTAATGAGTTTAATCAGGAGTGTTTGTTCAGACACGAGGCCCAACGTGAGAAAAAAATAACCTGCAAAACTGATCACATTTATTCAGATTTTCTCGTCCAAATTTTCAGATTTATCCAAAAATCATAGTTTGTTCTGTTTAATTCAGATCTTTCAAATATTAAAGCTTTGGTGTGAGTTGAAAACCAACTTCAGCTTGCAACACACACCACTTGTACTGGATCGCAATAGCAACAGATTGTGATTAATATGCAGCTCACATTCTCTAGCTCGATAATTTCATAAAAAATAGAAAAGACACCAGCTGATGCGAGGCTGCAGCATCTTCCTCCACATCCCATCACCTACGCAAGAGCTGGGGAACAGCACCAGACATGTCAGCAATCATTAGCTGCTCTCACACATTACTGACTGATCTGACACATTATGAGCATATGTTTAATCTGGATTTACGTTCCACACTTTATCCACTGGACATCATGCATGGAAATATTTTTAAACCACGTTTCTATCTACCTCTCATTAAAGTGTTTAATGCTCCTTTGGCACATTTCCACAGGTACTAGACACCCATGAGTAAAGCGAGAGGCCGTAGTTACTTGTGACTATGAGCAATGATTGCCAGTTGGGTGATCTTTACTGGTTGGAATCATAACTAACAGCAGTGAAAATGCTTGGGTGTGTTGGTGGTCAGTCATCTCAGTCCCAGGACATCGCTGCAGGAGTTACTCAGGGTAGTAGAACATAGTAAATACAGTGCAGAAAGAGGCCATTCGGCCCATCGGGTCTGCACCAACCCATTTAAGCCCTCACTTCCACCCTATCCCCGCAACCCAATAACCCCTCCTAACCTTTTTTGGTCACGAAGGGCAATTTATTAGACTTTAAGCAAATTACTATCTTACATTGGTGACTATGTCATGTGAGTATCCCTTTAAGAAAGTTATCACATGGCTTCAGTGATGTCATTGTGTGGGTGGAGCTGGGCTGTGGCTGCGAGGCTTTTATTAGTTTCACTATCAGTTTTGACTGCTGTGGACTACAGACACGAGAAAGAAGTGTAGTGTCGGAAGCACAACCATTATCAGCTGCTTCATCAATGACCGTTCTTTCATCAGAAGGACACACACTCAACAAGAGAGAATCTAGCCATTGCCCCTTAACATCCAATCATTACCATCGCTGGATTCCCACTATCGGCATCCTGGGGATGCAACCTAGTCCACACTGGCTGCAAATGGTGAACTGTCATTTGAGACGGCTGGCTTTTCGTGAAGTATATTGGTTGGCTAGGTAAGTACCCACTCGATTGTGATCTGTGAAAATCACCCAGCAGTACAATCATAACGACAACTTTAGCTGCTATTTGAAAAGAACTTTCCAAGAACAAGTATGTGTTTTTGAGAGGGTATTCTTAAGCTCTAAAGTAGTCTGGTCCGACAGTACGGATAGCATTTACACAGGAACCATACACTGCAGGAAGGCTGCTGGAGATTTTTTTTTCCCGTTCATGGAACGTTTGCGCCTGGCGGGGCCAACATTCATTACCCATCCCGGAGGACATGGCTGTGGGTCTGGAGTCACATGTAGGCCACACCAGGTAAAGATGACAGATTTCCTTCGTTAAAGGATATTAGTGAACTAGATGGGTTTTTACCATAATCAACAATGGTTTCATGGACATCATTGAACTTTTAATTCCAGGCATTAATTCAAATTCCACCATCTGCCATGGTGGGATTCGAACCCGGGTCCCCATGACATAACGCTGGACGTCTGGATCACTAGTCCAGTGACGATACCATTGCACCACAGCCTCTCCTATATCGTGGATGCATTTTTAATAATAAATTTAGAGTACCCAATTCATTTTTTCCAATTAAGGGGCAATTTAGCATGGCCAATTCACCTACCCTGCACATCTTTGGGGTTGTGGGGGCGAAACCCACGCAGACACGGGGAGAATGTACAAACTCCACACGGACAGTGACCTAGAGCCGGGATCGAACCTGTGACCTCGGCACCATGAGGCTGCAGTGCTAACCACTGTGCCGCCATGCTGCCCTCTATGGTGTATGCATAAGGGGAGGTGGTGGCACAGTGGCATTGTCACTGGATTAGCAATCCAGAAATCAGGATAATGCCACTACGGTTGCTGGTGAAAATGAAATGAAATGAAAATCGCTTATTGTCACGAGTAGGCTTCAATGAAGTTACTGTGAAAAGCCCCTAGTCGCCACATTCCGGCGCCTGTTCGGGGAGGCTGGTACGGGAATTGAACCGTGCTGCTGGCCTGCCTGGGTCTGCTTTACAAGTCAGCGATTTAGCCCAGTGTGCTAAACCAGCCCCTGAAAATGATCATAATGAACGGCTGATCAGGGCCGAATGGAAGGGCCGAATGTAGGAAGTGTATGATTCTATGATGATGACCATGAAACCACTGTCCATTGTCGTAAAAATCCATCTGGTTCACTAATGTCCTTTAGGGAAGGAAATCTGCTGCCCTGACCCGGTCTGGCCTACATGCGACTCCAGACCCACAGCAATGTGGCTGATTCTTAACTGCTCTCTGCGACGGTAATGGTAAAGCGAGACACTGAGTTCGAGGGTAATAAATGCTGGCCCAGCCAGGGACGCCCACATCCAGTGAACTAATTTGTGACATGCTTGAAATATTGGCAAAATATAAATTCAAGTATTACAACATTAAGATGTTTAAAACTGGGGAGCTATATTATGTAGGATGGATACTACTCTTAATATTAAGGCACAAGTTCCTAATTCGTGGAGGTTATATTCTCCTCGAACTTTGTTCTTGATGCACTCACTTTGTTAACGTGTAACAGGATTTTCAGATATTATCAGCAATCCAGTGTTGCAGAGATTTTGGAAAAGTGAACGTTCTTACAATAAACCAAAGCTTTTGGCATCAGGGGAATGTTTGAGCCAATCCATTCATTTCACACCCATTGGAATCAGTCACAGAAAACATCAAGTCATAATGATAGCAAGTTGAAGCACACAGTGGGCTTTAGTCAGGAGACTTGGTCAATGCTGCAGCTGTTCTTTCCAGTCAGTACCTGGAGTATTCTGATCCCTTGCACAGTTTCTTTCCTGGTGACAGCGCTCGCACATCAAGGCCATTCTCTGACTTTCGCTTCATCTGTGAAGAGAGAATGTCATATTGAGATGTAATGAACCCTGGTCTGCTGAGTGCACCATTTAACAGAGGAAAAACAACAGGAAATGGGATATTAATAGGACTCTGGTTAGCCACAAACTATCCTGCAAAGGACAAACAATCAAACATGGACAAGACTTAGAATTAATCCTTCCTGACAACTACAGATAAATACTCCTAATAACAATCCATCCAGACTGTTAATTGTTTTAAACAATGATCACTCAGTAATCTATGGCGCAAAGCAAGACAGCAAGGAAATAGCAACCAGTAGCAGCACTTAATGTTCAGGTCTATTAGATGGCAGATATGGAGGTACTTGGGCATCCTTCACTGCAATTTTATGCACCTTTTTGTATAACCAACCTCCCAGGATATATAAAGTACAGCAGATTTAAGACCTGTGAACGATGCCTCACTTGCAGTTTATTTAATGGGTTTATACATGTTTCCAGCCGGTTTAGTGGCAGATGTAAACTCTTGTAGCCAATCCCTCACAAACGAGCGGGAGTTTTCAGCAGAATCATTGGCTCCATTTCCAAACGTGTTCTGGGACACCAGAATCTGCCCCACCAAAATGGAGAAATCCGCTCAGCCTCTCGCCCACAGCTCCTAATGATTCCATATCCAAAACATTAGCTTCTCTTTGTGCACTGTTTTAAGCAATATAATAAATTTTCATATATTGCTAAAAAGCCGATTCTGATCCTCTGACTTTTTCCCTTTGGAGAATTCTGGGTAAGTGGCAGAAGGATTCCCGAGTGGATGATCAGCCCGTTGAACAGCGTTATGAACATTCCTTCTGTGGTCAAGAAGTCGTGGCCTTGGCCTTGAACCCAGAGCTTCTGGTCCAGAATTCAGGATGCTGTCACTGTGCCACTGGGCCTTCCTCGCAAACAATAATCTACATTTTTGATGCATTTTCTTCTTTATCCCTTTTAATAAAAATGTCTAAGAATCTCACATACAATAATTATGAAGTACAGTCATCATTATATAGGCAGCAACTTTGCACTCATTGGGATCCCAAACACAACAATGAGGGGGGAGTAGCCAATGCATCGGCTTTCAAATAGTTTGAAAGTTGAGGAAGGAGTATTGTCGGAGACACTGGGAGAAACAGGGCAGAGGAGGAGCCCCCAGCTCTCCCCGCCCCGCAGCCCCCAGCTCTCCCCCCCCCCCCCCCCGCAGCCCCCAGCTCTACCCCCAACGCAGCCCCAAGCTCTCTCCCCAACACAGCCCCTAGCTCTCTTCCCCCCCCCCCCCCCCCCATGCAGCCCCCAGCTCTCTCTCCCCATGCAGCCCTCGGCTCTTCCCCCCCCCCCCATGCAGCCCTCGGCTCTTCCCCCCCCCCCCCCCCCATGCAGCCCTCGGCTCTCTTCTCCCCCCCTCCCACCCCATGCAGCCTTCGGCTTTCCACCCACCACCCCATGCAGCCCTCGGCTCTCTCCCCCCCCCCCATGCAGCCCTCGGCTCTCCCCCCCCCCCATGCAGCCCCCAGCTCTTCCCCCATTCAGCCCCCAGCTCTCTCCCCCCATGCAGCCCTCAGCACTCCCCCATATGCAGCCCCCAGCTCTCTCCCCCCATGCAGCCCCCAGCTCTCCCCCCCCATGCAGCCCTCCCCCATGAAGCCCTCAGCTCCCCCCCATGCAGCCCCCAGCTCTCCCCCCCCATGCAGCCCCCAGCTCTCCCCCCCCATGCAGCCCTCAGCTCCATCCCCCGACCACCCCCCCCCCCCCCGCCCAACCGCCCCCCACCCCTGCAGCCCTGCCTTCTTTCCTTTTCAATCATTGGTCCAATTCCCTTTTGAAAGTTATTATTGAATCTTTCACAATCCTGTCAGGCAGTGCCACCCAAATTGGAACAACTTGCGTAGAAACAGAAAATTCGCACCCCTCCTCTGGTTTGTCCACCAATTGCTGCAATCTGTCTCTTCTGTTTACCAACACTCCGCCAGCAGGAACAGTTTCAAAGCCCTTTATAATTTGGAATGCCTCAATTGAATTTCCCTTCCATTTTTGCTGCCCATCTGCTGCCTATTTAGTTCAGGTCCATTGTACCCTGAAGGTGGCAACACAGGTGGATAGAGTGGTCAAGAAGGCATACAGCATGCTTGCCTTCATTGGACGGGGTATTGAGTACAAGAGTCGGCAGTCATGTTACAGTTGTATAGGACTTTGGTTCGGCCACATTTGGAATACTGCGTGCAGCTCTGGTCGCCACATTACCAGAAGGATGTGGATGCCTTGGAGAGGGTGCAGAGGAGGTTCACCAGGATGTTGCCTGGTATGGAGGATGCTAGCTATGAAGAAAGGTTGAGTAGATTAGGATTGTTTTCATTGGAAAGATGGAGGTTGAGGGGAGACCTGATTGAGGTCTACAAAATTATAAGAGGTATGGACAGGGTGGATAGCAACAAGATTTTTCCAAGAGTGGGGGTGTCAGTTACAAGGGATCACGATTTAAGGTGTGAGGGGAAAAGTTTAAGGGAGATGTGCGTGGAAAGTTTTTTACGCAGAGGGTGGTGGGTGCCTGGAACGCTTTACCAGCGGAGGTGGTAGAGGCGGGCACGATAGCATCATTTAAGATGCATCTGGACAGGTATATGAACGGGTGGGGAACAGAGGGAAGTAGACGTTGGAAAATAGGCGACAGGTTTAGATAAAGGATCTGGATCGGCGCAGGCTGGGAGGGCCGAAGGGCCTGTTCCTGTGCTGTAATTTTCTTTGTTGTTCTTTGTTCTATCACTGATGTAAAGCTCACTGGTTTATATTTAACACGTATTGAGCAGAAACGTGGCATTGTCAATCACAAGTCCTCTGACACCACTCCCACATCCAGGAAGGGTATGGGAGTGGGTAAGAGGGGCACTGGGAGAGAGTCAGAGGGGCACTGGAAGAGGGTCAGAGGGAGAGGGTCAGAGGAGAGGGTCAGAGTGTCACGGGGAGAGGGTCAGAGGGTCAAAGGGAGAGGGTCAGAGGGTCAAAGGGAGAGGGTCAGAGGGGCACGGGAGAGGGTCAGAGGGTCACGGGAGAGGGTCAGAGGGTCACGAGGAGAGGGTCAGAGGGTCACGGGGA